>NC_141136.1:136162295-136462295 GCF_053477565.2 Lygodium microphyllum | reverse complement strand
GATAGGCGGGTTTCCCTAATCTTGGAGCACAGTATGGTTCAACACACTCACTCATGCCCCAGTATCTACGATTTTCTTCCGTGTTATGTCTCCTAAGGCTAGGATAGGCAAGACTATGTGTGTCTCAGTGCCTTCCCAAAAGGCGTTGATGTGTAGTGACTTTGGCATCGAATGCAACGTCAAGCTAGGTATCTACGTGATTGCATCGTGATACTACAAGTCAACTGTAGCATGCTCCATCGATTCTTCCACCCATTGTTTCAACTCTTACATAGCATGGGGTGCTGCCTGAGCAGGTATCCTAAACTCAAAGTCACTTGGGTGGTCACTAACGTCACAAGGAGACTGTTGGTTGCTTGCCTCTCTCCCAAGTTTGTGCCTCTTGGCCATTGATCTTGAGTGACTTGCTAGCCCGTAGCATCTAAACTTAGCCTAGGTGGCTCCGCATGTGGCATGGTGTGTCTCTCGACCTTGGTCGTGCAAGTGAGATTGGTGTGCTCACGCTAGAGAGATCCTCAATCTCATCCTCTAAGATAGGCTCAACGTCCTTGAGGTGCTGCTGGGCTTCCTTTACCCACTCCTTGACTTTGGCTATTGCCTCGAGTTGGCACTTAGGGTGAGGATACTCCCCCACCTTGGCACTCCCTTTCTCTGCCATCTTTGGAGTGGTGGTTCTACCTCTGCATCCGTGACCTTCTTGCTAGCCACTTGCATTGTCACACCCTCAGTCTTAAGTGTGACCTTTGCATCACTCTTTTTCTTCATTCTCCTTTGGCTCTTCTTTCCTATTGAGGTTGCATCTAAATTACTAGGCCCTAGCAGAGATATGCCTGCCTACTTCATTTGTGCTCTAGTCATGACATGTAGCGGGATGGGTGTATCCTCGTTGTCGAATGTCTCGACTCTGAACAACCCCAAGGATACTGATGGCACAATTGCCAAGCTAGGGGATGGCTTCCATCTAGGGAAATCGGTAAAGAGATGAGTGATGCGGCACTCGACACATTTGAGGTCGGCTTTTTCCTTATTCGCTTGTTCTCTCTCTGGACAGCGTGATGAGATATGGCCCGGGTGAATGCAAGTCCAACACGAGATTGGATCTTGGGTCGACTATGCGAATCCTCTTTTCCTACCTCTACCTAACACCATCACTGATACAGGTCGATAGTCCATCAGGACTGGATTGCCCTCTTTGTCGTAAGAGACGTAAGGATTCACGTAGGCTTCGCCTTCATTAGGCTCCTCCACGTAGTAATGGATTGGAGTCAGTGGATGGGTCATGTAGGGTCCTGGTGGCTTGGGTATGCCTACTGAGTTGATATCCATCCTAGGGATTATTGGTTTTGCATCATGTGGTGCTAGAAGCGCTAGCTAGGCTCTTCTTTCAAAGAAATTTGGCGACATGCTCCCTAGGTACATCATATTGTACTGCTGAACATAGGGGAATCTCCTAGGCAACCTACATTGCATGGCATCATGGCCCCAACCTACCACAATTCGTGCAAGGCCTAGATCTAGGATCTTGGAACTCAACTGAAAGGTGGTTGCCACCACAATACACGCATTGGACGTGCGATCACTTTAGTTTCCTCACCAATTCCTGCAGTCATGCTAGCTCCATTCTCACCTCGGCTAGCTCTTAGCCTTGATCTACACTCTTCCCGTTGTCCTACGTGCTAGGGGTTTATCCCTTGCTTGAGATTGTGGACCTCTCTGAGGTCCTCTAATTGGAGTTATCGCAATTTGAACTTCGAGTGCTTCTCTCTCTCAATTGGTCATCCACCCTAATTGCTTCATCAAAGACCCTAGCTAACACATCTCTCTACAAGCTAGAGTTACTCACTAAAGCCTTGTACAACTCCTCATTGTGGATTCTGTTTATGAACACGGTGGAGATAGCTCTTTCATTGGGTCACTCATTCGTGGGGATTCTCTTGAAGAGGTTGTGCACATGAGTGGCGTAGTCTCTTATGTCCTCTTTGTCATCGGACCATGCGGTCATCAGAGTATCCTGCTTCAGAGAATCTCTTAATGAAGAGATCTTTTCATCAGGCAAAGTTTGCTCGCTGCAGCATGTCTAAGCCAGTGTACCATGTCCTACCTTTATCGCCTAAGCAGAGCCTAAACTCCTGGGAGCATTGTGCAAGGTCCGTGAGATTGTTGGTCTTGCAAACTTGCTCAAACTGCTCTAGGAAATTGTATGGGTCACTACTAGGATGGTACTTGTCCAATTGCTTAGCTATTGCATGGATTTTTTATTGGCTCTTTCCCCCCTAAGTAATTCCTAAGCCTGAGAGTAGCGAGGTTGCTAATGATGTTGCACTTTGTTCGGTAATTGTGTTTTCCATGAGCTACTTGGTCACAAGCTCACTCAGTGTAAGGTTGGTCTCTAGTGCTCTCTCTCTCTCTTCGCTTTTGGTCCCACCTTGCTTTTTCCAGCTAAGGCTAGCATGCATCAAGCTTCATGCACATCTATGTCCCGCTGTAGCTTCCTAGCTCTCTACTCACGGTTGTAGGTAGCTATGCCTTGTAGTGCTTTCCTAACTGCTTTTCTCTCTTCCTCTAGGCTTGCCACTACCTCCTCTACTGGCCTACCATGGATTACCATCTTGGTTAGTAGGTCGTACTCCTGGGCCATATCCTGAACCGCGACTAGGAATTCACCCAAGTCCAGCTGTCATCTCCTGGGTTTGTGTTTGCTCCTGACATCGTCTCTCCTTCTTGCTCCATAAGGTTATCGATCAGTCTAAGTAGCTCTGGTAATGCTTTGCCCTCAATCTTGCTTTACTTTCAGTTTTGCTACCATCTTCGAAGGTCCTATCGATGGGGCTCCAGTGCACCCAACTATGTTATGGGGTCTCCTCCCATTGGTGGGTTCCTTTGAGTTATTATTTTTTACTGCATTCCTTATTATTGAAAGAAGTCCTCAACTTATGTACACTCAATGTTGGGTGCTCTGTTATGCACGGTGCAAAATCAAGCTTTCCGTTCTTTTGGTGCACTTATGTGGAAGAAATTAATGTGGGGTGCGCAAGCAAAACAATACAATCATATAAGTATGGCTACCCCCTTGGCTTGTCTCCGACCTAGTATGGCTGTAAGCACAGTCTTTGGTCACTTCTAAGAATTGTCAGGGGTCTACACTGCTCCCTCTATGCTCTATCAAGGCTCGGTCACCATATAAAGGTCAGTTTTTGGCTCTAACTTAGGTTGGTCTCTTGGCCAAGCTACTAGAGGTTGCTTTTAGGCTGATAGTTGCAGTCTTCTCGAGTTTTCAGCTTCAGCGAGCTGGATTGGGCATCGAAGGATGTTCAGGAATGTGTCCCAATTGGTCCCAACCTGGGGAGGTGGTCCTATTCCTAGTTTTTTGCCTTTTGTCCAACTGGTCCGATTCCTAGAATCGGATGTCCGATTCTAGGTGGTTCACCGACTTTAGGAGTCAAATGGTGCATCCAATCAGACCGGGCTAGTCTAACTCAAATTTTGGTCCGATTTTTTCATGTGGTCCGATTATTCATTGGTTCGATTCTGCTCGACTGGCAATCAAGTGTCCAACACTAGACGGGTGGTATGATTGAGGTGGGTGTCTGATTAGATGGGGGGTTTGGGTCTGATTGGATCATGTGGCTTTATTGATTGGTGGTCTGATTAGACCAGTCGGATAGTCTGACTCTGATGGTTAGATGGTTTGACTCTTCGATTCTAGGAGTCGAACCAGGACACAGTGGTTCGACTACAAGCCCGATGGTGCGTCGCGATATGTTTTGGTCAATTTCTCCACACAGTGGTTGTGGTTGCCTCTACAAGACTTTCCAGATCGAGCAAATACACAGCAAGGAAAGTTTGTATCTACCTGGATTGGTCGAAAAACTCTGAATCAATAGGCGTGATCTCTTCTTTGACCTCAACTCTCTCTCTCTCTCTCTCTCTCTCTCTCTCTCTCTCTCTCTCTCTCTCTCTCTCTCTCTCTCTCTCTCTCTCAAGCTCTCTCTCTTTCACTCTCAATATGCAGAAATCAGCTCTTTCCCCCTATCCTTGGGGTTTTAGGGTCCTACCTTACTCAGTCCTTACCTCACAAATCACCCTCCTTAGCCTCGAAGCCCATCTTTTTCCAACTCTTTTCTTGGTTGTTCCATGTTTACAGTAGCAAAACCCTATTGTTTTCTCACAATCTTTTGGTCCTATCCTACTTTAATGTAAATTAAAATCACAAGATAATGCTTGGGCTGAATCAATCTACTCATCTACACATCAGAAACCCAAAATACTTGCTTGTTTTGAAGATTAACACTCCTAAATATCCTATCTACCTCAAGCATCAGTTTGGGGATGAAACCCCACTTCCATGCTCGATTCGAAGCACATGGCGATCAAGCCTTGAATCGACCGGTCCCAGCAATGGAACCAGAATGAAGGGTGCTCTCTCGCTCAACCCCCAAGACCTACGGACCGCTTATTGGTCAAGCATTTCAAGCCAAGTAGCCATGGCTACCTCTCACATAACCGATGGGCTCTCCCTACCCATGGGATGTAGTAAGATTACCTTAATGACCGATCGAGTATCCTCCTCTCTAGTGCACACTGGTAGCTCCACGATCCTCGATGCGAGCTCAAGCAACCTCAATCCCTCTCCATCAAGGTCCATCCTCCATAGCCGCGTAAGACAAGAGAAGAGAAGAGAAGAGAAGAAGATGAAGAGAGGAGATGAGGGGCTTCTTCTCATGTAGCAATTAAGCACCTTCGTATTCTCTCATGGATGATAGGATCATTTATCATCATATTCGTCGAATACCCCTTGCTATTTATGCATAGGGTTAGGCAATAACCTCATGCATTTAGTGTAAGGCTTGAGGAGCGCTTATCCTTGGTTGGTCTTATGCTTCAGTAGATTTATGTCAAGACCAAGGGTTTGTTTCAAAAGTACGTTGTTGAATGGTCATTTTGTGCATTATCTCGTTAGGCCAAGAGGGCCAATCATTCTACAAAGAAATATCATATTTCGTTAGGCCAAGAGGGCCATGTGTCTATTTAGTGCAGGTGCGATTGATGGATTTTGTTTTAGTATTGTGCTATATAGATTCAACGAGACCTAAAGGGAGCCTCTTGCTACGCAAAAGCTTCTTGTGGCCAAGTCTAGGTGATGTTTTTCCTTTATGAGTATGTTTCTTTTATGCTATATGTGTTTATGTACTTGGGGAGAATTATTCTTTTGTTGAGAACCAGCAATCAAGGCATGAAGTCTCAAGGTTAGGTTAGGTATATATGGGGGAGGTTTGAGTAGTTGTCTACCTCCTGTAAAGACATTGTCATGCATTCTAAGACATGTTTTTAGAAGGTATCCCTAGTGACCCTATCCTTCCTGCTTGTTAGGAGACTTGTTCTAGGAAATCTTGCTTGTTGTGAGGCCATTAGAGAAGCTTGCAATAAAAGGGAGCAAATAAAGCAATAATTTTAGACTAAAATAAATACAAAGATGTGTGAAAAGGGACCCTAACCACTCAAATAAAAGGAAAATGATGAAAAAATCCTAATAGCAATTGTTTATTACCTTGCAAAGGCTTGGTAGGTTCTTAGGGACAAGTCAACACCTTGTCTTCCTTGGGGTAGCAACTAGCCAAAAAAGAAATAACAGAAGTAAGGATATTTGGAGTGAAAATAAAAGTGAGCATTAAAAAGGAATAAAGTGTTGTCTTGCGAGATCTTGGTAGGTTCTTTGGTACCGAGTCAGGACCGCCATGTTCTCCTTGGGTCACTCTATGCTCAACTATCTCCTTTTCACATGTTTGAGTATAAAAACTAATGGAGAATAAAGATTAAGAGAATAAGAGTCAAGCTATAGGGCTCCTTGCCTAGAAGGAGGTATTGGTCTAGTTATCCTAGTTAGATAGGTAGTTCAAACCACTACTAGGATGACCTCTTTGGCAGTTCTTTTAGCATGTTTGTGTTGGAGCAATGGGTTAACCACTAGCTTTTGATCTCTTATTGGATTATGATAAGCCTCTTCATCGTGGAGTTTCATGCCTTGATTTTGTCAGGGGAAAGGGTGAAAGTTGTGTTTCATGCTTTATTGTGGTTTCTATTTTGAAGAAGCTTGATGTTTTTTTTGGTTTTTATTTGTGCAGATCAGTTTGTGCGATTTAATGACTGAGTCGACCTATCCCGTGGTTGCCAATTAGAACAGCTTTTTAGAGCCTCTTTTTAAAGTGAAAAAGTGGCTCAGGAGGCATAAAAGACCAATTGTCATGCAAAATGAAACGGTCGTAGATCCATAAGCGGGAGTTTTCTTAGATGGAGTTCGATGCCAGGAACTCAATGCAAGTCTCGATTCATCGATCGGAGTCCGTTTGACCCCCCATTTAATCCCCACAAGATTTGGTATTATAAAGCAGATATGTGATCCGGGAGCCAGAAAGTGTATGACAGAGGCAGGTTTATAGATTTTGACACCACGGAGTCGGCCATCCAACCCATTCGCAAATCGAAGATCATTTGGGCCTCCATTCGGCAAAAATCCACTTTGTGCAATGTGAAAACTCCAACTTAAATGAGTTTTTTTAAAGGCTTTAAGCCTTAAGCCTTATATTAGGCTTAAAAACTAACAAACATGAATTGGGGGGGAGAGGAAGGAGGGGGGCGCCATTTTTTTTTGTGCCTCCTCCTTGAATAAAAAATCATTTTTTGTGCCCTTTGGCAAGGCATAGAGAAGAAGGCAGAAAGATAGAGAATTTGGACACTCTCCAACACCTAAATCTATTGAGAAAATAATGCATTCTATCAAGAGATCAGTTTTTAGTATTTCTCTCTCTTCTCTCCTCTTGTTGTGTATTTACATTGTTGATTCTATGAGAGAAGGGGGTGGCTCAGATGAAAGATTCTGATCGTTGAATGATGCTGGAGCATAAAGGAGCGTAGATCAAGATTGGAAGGATTGTCAATGGCTATTGGAAAGCATCAACAGGGCCTCCAATCATGAAACACGTACATCATAAGGCGCAGTTTCATAAGCCGTAGATTTTATTGTTTTGTGATAAATTTTGGTTGGAAATGGTTGCATTTGGTTGCCAATGCTTTGTTTTATCAAAAATATTAGAGAAATCAAGAAAAATCAGTCATCTAATAATTTTTTTATAAACACACAAAACCCGTAATAACAACATTGCGATTTAAGGAAAATCATGTATTTTTTTGGGTTGGCGTGTACTATTCATATGGGATGGAATATGATAGAAAAATAATTCTCAATAAGATCAATTATTATAAATCGTTAAAGTAAAAAATGTCAGTATTTATCAATAAATAAATAGTAAAAAAGAAAAAATAAGTTTTTTGTATTCGAAAAATACAAAAAAGACAGTATTGTATTTGTGAATGTATGGTAAGGCTGAGGCATGAGTTCTAGCCTTAGTTCAATCCTATCTCTATGTTAAAGTTGTTTTTATTGCTTTCGTGAAGAAATAGACATTTAATATGCTCTAAACCTACCATCAAATGCACAATCTTAAGCGGTAGGAGAAGGGGGTTGTTAAGTGTTGATAATACGCTGAATTTTGATGTTTTTATTATGCATGGCGTATAGGACACCTGTCATTTAAATTTAAGAAGGTCTAGTAGCACGAGAATGCTTGATGCTAGCCCTAGGCAACAAAGTAATCTCATTTAGAATAAAAGCATGAAAAGACATATTTTTACACCTTCACAATGATGCTTGTTAATAAGGGAAATTTTTTTAGCAGTATACATCATACATAATTTCATTGCACACACCATATGGTATCATCCTAGATGCATAGCAATTGTTTTCATGAATGATGACCTACATTGAGTGTGAGGTACCCTAAGTTGTAGGGTTAGTGGTTCCATCTTTTTTGGGAATATTCAGTAAGGTTTATCTATTATCTCCTGGATTGATTCATTAAAAGAGTGGATTATGTATTGAATCTCCTTTATGTGCTCATCACAATGTATCTTGGGGCCAATCCCCGAGGTGTCGTAGAGCCATAGTGGGGCCATGGCAATCAGCCCGCAAGGTGCTCCCTTTGTTTGTGCTTATGTGGTATATAATACCGATATGTGTAGGAACTCCCTCTGAGGAGTGTGGGAAGGGTTACCCGTTGGATTACAATCCATACAAATCCACCATTATGCATTAGAGATTAGGGTAGTATACCCCTTAGACGCTCCTAGATGTGAGGCCATGAGGGGTGGTTTGGGTATGTAATAGAGGCCTGCTAGTGCCTTAGAGCCAGTGTCAGGCCCGTTTTACATCCCGATGACAGGGACCTCTATCCATCAATAGTAGTAGCTTTCCTCAAAAACTTCTCATCATGCCCAAATCCCACTTTCATTACCACATGTAGCTATCTATGCCTTTAGTGAATACTATCAAAACAAAAAACCTACTGTAGAGGAAGAGTAGTTACTACCCCTCTTTTTTTATATTAATGTAGAAATAGATAGCTATGCAATAGTCCACCTCATGATGAGAGCCACCCTCTTGCCAGCATTTTGTATGAACCTATTAGAAGACATGAGTAACAATAGATTCACTAGGTGTAACCACCCATTTTTGTCATCCACACCCCTCAATGTATGAGTTAACTTAAAGGGGTATATGCTAAGAAAATCCCCTTAAGTCTCCAACGAAGCTTGATCCTTGCTCATGAATGGGATGTCACTTAATGTGCTCCCTTTGTAATTCAAAAAAGAAAAGTAAAGTAAAAAACAAGAAAAAGAAAAAAACAAGAAAAGGAAAAAGAAAAGAAAGGAAAGAAGTGGAAAGAAAAGAAACACAAAAATAAAATTAGTGCATCTGTACTCTATGACCGCCTCAACAATCACTGCACCTCATAAGGACCACCCTGACCTTCCCCCACTTTACAACTTAGGGCACATCAAGGGTAGGACATTTTGATAGACCTATCTCCCTAAGTCACTCACAACACCTTCCTTTACATGAATTGGGTCCTCAAGTGTGGGGCAACACCTTAGGCTTCGATCCATCTCCCAATTACACCATCACTTGTATAGTGCATTGCCATAAGGTAGACATAACCCCCTAGGAAATGCACTCTTTTCCATTTCATGAACATTATACGACAATATGGCAAGCCAACACCTACAAAATCCTTCTACAATCAATCATATATCTTCACCATTAGCAACCTCTCAACCTTGCTTCACATAGCATTCCCAACATGACCCTGCCCCAAGAACCATTCCATACCAACCCTCTACTATCTCAACTTATACCATCAAGTGCCATGGGGCTGGCACTAGGACGGAGGTAATGTTAACCCTCAGAAGACCCAGATGGAAAAAAATTCAAAAAATTGCAAGTAAAAGACACGGAAGTGGAAGACGATTCCCAAGGCAAGAGAAAGATAGAGGACAAAGATGCACTCATAAAAATATGAAGATACGAAGTGTAGGGAAAAGTCTCAAATGTAAGAGGAAATGCAAAATAATAAGCGCACCTTAATATGTTAACAAGAAAAGTGCTAGGTGCATTCTTGTAAAATAGCACCGAGCATGCAAGTTGTAAAGAATGAGAGGTGCAAGTTGAGGCCTATACTAATAAAGAAGAAGGAGGAAAGAGAGTAGAGGAATAGACAAAGGCCATCATAAATGGAATGGCCGCCCAAGGAGAGGATAGGGCATGTATAAAAGTGAACAAAAGAATGAAGAATCTCATTCTTGTGTGTGGCCAAACTTGTTCTCTTCATGCTTCTTGCTCTTACTTCCTTCTTGTGCATGAGAGAGAGTGTATGTGTGTGCAAGAGCAAGGATCCATGGAGAAGCTCTTCTTCTCCTCTCTTCATCATCATCTTCTTCTCTTCTTCTTTATTGCGCACATGGCTATGAAGGTCAAAGCTCAAAGCTTGGAGATGGAGCTTGTTTGATAGTGCATCTTGAATCATGGAGCCATCAACAGATTTGTGGGAGGAGCCACTCGATTTGTAATATCCCTCCCTCCCTCAATTTGCATAGAACCCCCTCTTTTTAACAAGAAAAATCAATTGAAATTTTTTTACACCTCCCCCTTATCGACGCCGACAGCTGGAAAAGGGAGGGGGAAATGAAGTATGAGATGACGATGGGAGGGAGCTAGAGATGACGCTGATGTGGAGTAGGAGTGGAAGATGTTGACTACGATGATGATGCCAATCCCTCCCCTTTGCCAATCTGCCATGCCAACGGATAGTTGGTGGGTGGAGTGAGGACCCCCACCACTTCACCTCCTCCCCACGCCGCACCAATAATACCTTCCTTCCCACTATTAACCCGCCCCCATGGCAAAGAAAAAAAGGGTCACAATGGCACGTTGAACGAAGAGAGAGAGAGAGGAGAGAGAGTGAGTGAGAAAGAGAGAGAGGGAGAGAGAGGGTGAGAGAGAGAGAGAAAGAGGGTGGCAAAGAAAGAGAGTGAGAGAGAGGGTGAGAGAGAGAGAGGGAAGGAATATTCCTAGGGGTCCTCTTCTCTTCCCCCCCTTAGAGGGTGTCCACACATGTTCTTTCTTTTCCCATTGCCCGCGAGCCTATACTCTTTCCCGTGAGATTATCCTCCACCCGCAAGCTTAATTCTCTCCCCAATTGGACCAACTACTCGAGAAAAAGGCATTAAAGTCTTATGCGAATAGCATCTAAAAGAGGAGAAGATCGAGAATGGCCCCCAAGTGAAGGATGTTGAATGCGGGTGGAAATCCCTCAATCTGCAATGAAGCCTTCGGCGAGGGCATCACTGGCAATCAAATTGTGGTACCGGTCATAAGTAATGTATTTCGAAATTGATAGATGCTTGCTTTGATTCCCGCATGAGATGCATTAGACCCAAACTATACCATGTGAGACTAGTTCATTCAAAAAGATAAACTTTGTTTTGATTATTCGAAGAATTGAGTTCTCAAACACATGTATCAAGGAAAGTTAATTGCATTTAGATGCCATGTGATAGACTCATAACCAACATATAAGGCTTCAAGCATTTTCGTATTCCCGTTCTCGCAATAATAGGTGTGTTTCCACCACACCGAAGGTATGCGGTAGCTTGCACGCTTAATGGATGGCATGGTAAGTGATCTAGCCTAAGAAAATTCATCCTAGAAACTCTAGATCTTTGCCCAAGCTCTTGCTAATAACATGAATCAATAACTCATATTTAATGGATTGGGATCTTGATGATGTGTGTAACTAGTGTAAACAATGATCATAAGGATTAAAAGTAAGAAGCCTTGAGATCCGTCCAATAGCTATTATGTTTATCAATCCTATTCAAAGTCATAGACACAAACAACCGCTCCAGGCCTCAATGGTTGGCAAGTGGAGAGCTCAAGGATTAGGAAACCCCGAGACAAAGTAAAGACCGATACTTTTGTACTAATTGGAAGCAAGGATTGGGTTATCGATCCACGCAAAATGATCTGTAGAACTTACAATGTTTAAAACCTTAACATATGCCTTAGTCAAAGGAAGAGAGTGTTAAGGGAGCAGCAAGAAATAGCCTACAGTTGCCTTGTCGAGCACAGAGGCTGAGTACAGGGGTGCAACAATGGCTGCATGTAAGGTAGCTTGGTTGCATAAGCTACTTTATGATATGCATCAGTCTACAGATGGGCCAGTTGTCATTTATTGTGACAACATGAGCAGTATACACTTGGCAAATAACCCAATCTATCATGCTAGAACAAAGCACATTGAGGTGCATTATCACTATGTGCGGGAGAGGGTTTTACTAGGTCTTATTGATCTAGTTTATGCCAGCACAGAGGATCAGGTAGCTGACATATTCACGAAGGCATTGGGCACAGAGAAGCTGCGCAAGTTCAGAGACCTGCTTGGTGTGCAGGAATTGGGATTGAGCTCGAGGGGGAGTGTTGAGATATCGAGCTCCACTCGTGATATGCCAGGGTGACCGTTGTGCATTTATGTCACCGACTTGTCAGTTGCAGATGCGGTTGGTACACCGCCCATGAATAATAGCTACATGATAGCTATCCTTATCTACTCTAGTTCGTGGCTCAGTTAGCATGCCACCTTAGTTAGTTGAGTTTGGTTTGAGACCCATATATAGGGTTCTTCTATTTCTTTGTAAGAGAGTTCTTTTGGCTTACACAACTAAGAAGAGGAAAACTGTTTTCAGCCTCCACCTCTGTGTGTATTCCCCCATTGTGCAAGCAAGAAAGCTACATGTGAGACTCCTTCCTTCTCTCCCACAATCTTGACAATAAATGAGGCAGAAAGAGTTCAAGAGGAGATAGGAGAGACACCCTAGTAGTTCCCATCAGCAACTAGGGAGAGTAGGAAGTGCAAGCTACCCAAAAGGAGGCCAAGGCACAAGAGAAGAAGAAGGGCAAGAAGCCCCGGCAACAAAGGAGAGAGGAGATGATGAAGAAAGAATGAGTGGAGCTGAAAAGAGCTAAAAAAGAATCCAAAAGGATGGAAGAAAAATGAAGGCAAAAAGAGGAGGAAGAAATGAAGAAAGTGAGAGAATAATCACAAAGATTTGAGGAGGAGAGGAGAAGGAGAGTGGAAGAAGAGGTTGAGGAGATAAGGAGAAAGGACGATGAAGACATGGCAAAGGCCATGTAGAGGTCTGTAGAGGAGACCCAAAGTGCCAAAGAGATGGCCACCTTGAGCCCATGGCACGAAGGCAAACCAAGCTCGGCAACATGGGAGAGGCCCATGTTGTTGTAGGAAAGAGCAAGGCCCCACTCCATCCCCTCCCTTTGACTCTCACACCTCAGACTGCCACCACCACCTCCACAACACACGAGCTAACACTTGCCATGGACACCGCTTAGCTCATGCCCATGATGCAGTTCCTAGTCACAAAAGTACAAGAGATGGCAACAGCAGACATCGAGTCAAGGCAAGACCCAAAGTGGCAAAGGTTGGAAGCATCCACCACCACAACACTACCAACAATGCCCCTGACTACAGACTATGATGCCTACGTAGCTAAACTCTTAGCCTAGCTAGAGAAGGCTAAGAAAGAGATGAAGGTCGTGGTTGTAGAACTAGAGACCGAAAGAGAAGTTGCCGCAGCTCTAAGTCTAGAGATAACACAGAAGCCGCAAAGCATTAGAAAGAAATTCGAAAACTGAAAGAGCAACTCAGTGCCAAAGAAAAGGAGGCACAAGAGAATGAAGATCACCTAAGGCAAAAGGCTAGAGGATGAAGCCCAAGACCTAGTGGCGGAGCAAATCTTCTTCCCATAAATTCTATCATTCAAATGGACTCCATAATCTTGTTCTTGACATCTTAAGTTGCCTGTAGAGTAGTGATTTTGATCTACTTAGCCTATTTCTTCTTCCTCATTTTGTGGAATGTAGTGGCGTTAATTGCACCTAATCAGATGCACAAGATCTTTTGGAAATCCTTCTAAAAGGAAGGGGGGCGGGGGGAATTTGGAATGTTGAATGGATCTTGCGGTGCATCTTGAAATCTCCTCGTGGGAACAATGCGAGTTTAAAGGAAGACACGTGGATGAAGAAGAACTACAACAAGCGCTTACAGCAACAGTGACTTGCGCCATTCTTGCGGCTGTAGAGCTGTCACAATTGAAACAATAGGAGGTTGAATCTGTGTCAAAGAATACTAGGCCACACATTAGTGAGCTCGTCCGATACCATGTCCGATACCATGTGATCAATGAAGGCCTTGGCATGGGAAACATTGCTAGATTCATGTAGAAAGAAGTTGCTATGAAGAAGCAGACCATACTTAATCAAATTTCAATAATAAGCCGACTGTTAAGAGCTACAATAATGACAATGCAGAGATGATTGGAGTTTCCAGCATGTTAGATTCATGCATGAATCTCACAACCTTGAGGGCAACTATTGGTACACTTATTCATGCTTGGAGCATTAGAAGATTGTTGCCATAGCTGCAAGTGAGACACACCAAGTGCCATCTTCATGTGCTTCAACTATTCCCTTCAGCTAGCTTTTCTCGAGCCTTGGAGCATTAGAAGATGGCACTTGGTGAAGCTATCTTCAAGAGGGTGAAGCTAGCTGAAAGGGAATAGTTGAAGCACATGAAGAAGGCATCTTTGCCTAGTGATATGCACATGGTAGGAGAAGACTTTGATAACCGCATGGGAAATTATTTTGTTTAAGAATTCAAGAGGAAATACAAAAAAAAGGACATTAGAAGCAGTGCCAAAGCCCCGCAGAGGTTGAGAACAGTTTGTGAATGGCTATGAGCAATGTTCATGTTGCAAATGGACTTGAGTACAAGATCTATTGCTTTGTCTGGGAGGTGACTGTGGGAGCTTTCGCTCAACCGCCAAGACCCATGGACCGCTTTTTGCTTCAAGCATTTCAAGCGAGCTCTAATGGCTATCTCTCACCTAGCCGACGCCCCGTCGACCCTACGAATGTAGTGAGCTTACCTTGATGCCAATGTGAGTAGCCTCCTCCCTCGCACATCTCGGTGGCTCTACGATTGCTAGCTCAAGCATCCTCAAGCCTCCTCCATCTCCAAGCTCCATCCTCCATAGCCGCGCGTGCGAGAAAAGAGAAGAGAAGAAGAGAAAAGGAGATGGTGAAGAGCTTCACCCTCTTGATCCCTCACTCCCACACACTCACTCCCTCACACTCTCACACTCCCTCTCTCAAGAGCACCCACAAGCAAGAAGAAGAGAAGAAGAGAAGAAGAAGAGAGCTCTTGGTAGCCACACACCAAAGAATGAGTTTCCATTCACTTTTTGAACTTTATATACAAATCCTAAAATCCCATGGGCACCCATCCCCTTTTTTACATGACTGGCCATTGTGGCAAGGTCCTTTTTCCATTTCCCTCTTCTATCCTTAAGCCTCTAGCCTATGCCCATCTAATATTTTACAATTGGCACAGGAGGGAGCCTGGCACTCTTTTACAAGAGTTTTCCAAGTTTTTTGAGGCGCCTTTCATTTAAAATTGCACCTTTGGTCTCGGCTTAGCTTTTAGAGGTCGCTTGCGTGTCTTTTCTCTTCTTCCATGTTTTTTTCGCTTTTTCCTTCATTTTCTGCCATTTTTACTCTGGGTTAATATTACCGCCCTCCTAGATGGGTGCCAGTCCCATGGCACTTCTATGTTGTTGCAGAGTGGTAAGCAATTGGACAAATGATGATGTAAAGGGGAGGGCCACGTGGAGATTCAGGTGCTCATGGAAGCTGAGGAAGGATGGTTGTCGAAGAAATTAAATGGATAGTGAGTGGTTGACGAGGCCTCCGAAGTTGGTGGTTTATTGCTTTCTGTGATGCCTGACAGGAGAAGATGCTATGCTCTACCTAAGGGGAGTGTCTACCGTACCATGTTAGTGTACTGTGCTCATGCTAGTGGAATGGGGAGGTGGGTCTGAACGCAGGCAAGCTTGGGTGATGTTCCACACTTGAGGACCCCATTTGTGCCAAGGGAGGTGCAGTGCAAGTGGCTTAGGGCGACAGGTCTCGAGTGTTACCTCCCTAGGTATGTCTTGCCCTTGATGTGCCCTAAGGGTGAAGTGGGGGAGCAAAGGGAGCTAGGGGGTTAGGAGCGGAGCCGGCAGACCGAAGCCACCGGGCACGCCTAACTTAAGAACCCCTAGGTGCAGTGATAGCGCTTATGTGGTGATTGAGTGCTTCTACAAGTGAGTGCTTGTGTTGTCATGCTTTCTGCTTTGCCTTTCTTTCTTAGCTTTTCTCTTTTTGTATGCTCTTTGCTTTTCTTTTCTTTTTCTTTTTTCTTTTTTATAAATAGTTGTTAATAAGGGAAGAAGTTACAGAGGAGGATATGGCTACTGTTGCTCACTCTAATCATGTTGGGAAGGAGGTTGGTGTTTGCGGGATCTATTAAGGGTTAGCTTTGCAGATATCTACGTAGATCGAGGCGGGTTTGGAGTGTGGGGGTGGAGAGGAAGGGATGATTACAAGTTGAAAATCGGTTGTCACTCATATCCTCTAAAAGGGCTAGGCAAAACGAGGTAGGAGCGTGGCTTGCATCATGAGACGGGCCATGGCACAACTATCAATCATGTTAGGATCGAAGAAGAGAGGGGGTAAGTTGCACTCTTGTGGAGTGGGATCTATCCTAAGGAGAATTCTAAGTAGGCGAAGGTAATTACAAGTGGTGATAAATGCTAGGTCAGGGCAAGATGAGAATGTGTCTAGGAAGTGTATAATGGCATTACATAGATCGCTAGGGGTGAAGGTAAGAGCATCCTTGTAATTTGTACAATTAGGGTTATAGATGATTGGGAAATCATACCTTCCATGGGCACTTGGGTCAAAATCGACTCCAATCCTCCGAGGGTATGGCATGTGAGTGGGATCATTATGCTCGGAGGGGAGTGCATTGCAAAAGGTCATCTAAGTGTCCATATTCATCAAACATAGCCTTCTCCTCCACAGAGACTGGCTTTCGAATCCTGGCACTGATCTTGGCAGTCTGAATACCTTGTTCTGCCAGTATTCGCTATCTACATTACTCCATGCAGTGGGATGCTGCTCTCTTTCCAGCAACCACCTGTCTCTTAGCCTTTCAGCAACACCTATGACTTCGTCCACCACTTTAATGGGTAAAACTCTTCTTAAGTTTGTGGGAAAGCTGAAAGCGAAGTCATAGGGTTGTCTATTTAGCTCCCAGGTGGTGATGTCTACTTGGAAGCGCGTAGGGCGCTCTTCAAGGGTGGGCGAAATTGGCTCTACAGGCACTATCATTGGCCAAGCCATCTGTCTAGCCTTGACCTCTTCAATAAGCTTCCTCTACCTTTCTTCTTGAGCGGCTGCTCTCTCTGCGGATGGGTCAGTGGGCAGTTGGTCTTCTGGTGGTGGCGAAGGGAGTGGATGGGCCAACTCCTCCTCTTGAGGCCCCACTTCGAAATTGAAGTCAGTCTCATCCCCCTCTTGCCGTTGCTCTTGCTGCACTGCCTCTATTGTGAAGCCCAATGAGTCTATCTCCTGGGGAGGTAGCCCTGCCTCGAGTAGTGAATTACGTTGTTCTTCCAGGCTTGGGCTGGCTCTTGTCATTCGAGCCGACAATTGTAGTCCTGCTTTTAGTGCTCTGCGTGCCATGCCTAGTTTCTTGCAGGCTGTTTCCACGGTCTCATTGTTTTTTGGCACTGTTACGTCCAACAGGGTGGTCATGAAAGCAAGTTGTTGAGCATTGAAGCTCATGAATACGGCACTTGCCTTGTTTTCCGCCATCAGTTTATCTTTCTCCAGCTGTCCTAGGCATTGGGCGAGAGTCTTCACCTGCCTTTCATTGTGACCGGCCCACTCCTCGGCCCTCTTTCTCATATCCTCCAGACTCTCACCTTGCCTTTGAGCCAGCACTGTCAGTCGGTCGCTGCTCTTGGTCTTGCACGCCCTTCTTTAGCTGTACATGTTTCTCTTGCTCTGCACTCAGCACCTGTTTTAACTTTTCTATCTCTTGCTCGTACATATGAGCCCTCTCTTCTCGTACCACCTCCAGGTCATTCGCAACCTTATGGATCTTCTCCCCCTAGGCTTGCAGATCCTCGCAAAATCCTATAAGTTCATCATTTCGCTGTCTTAAAGATGCCATGACCTCGGTGTCTTCACTAGCCTTGGTCTCATACTTGACTTTCGAATCCTCCTTTTCCTAGAGCTACCCTTTCAGCTCATGTAGTTCTCTCTGAGTTGCGGCTAGCTGTCTCGTTGTTTCCAGCTGGAAGGCAGCTCTAGCCTCTTTCTCAGCTTCCAGCTCAGCAGCGCCATTGCTTTCTTCTCTTCCTTCGCCTTTTCCAACTAACCTAGCAACTGCTTCACGTATTCATCATATTCTTGTGTTGGCATGCCTGTTGTGGGGACGGAGGTGGTGGAAGTTTCTATTTTTTGTCTCTTTGGGTCCCTTTGCGACTCTGCATCAGCAGCTATAGGTCTCTTAGTTCCGGGTGCAGAGGGCGTGACCTCTCCTCTTCCTTGGCCCATCTGCTTGTCAACCAAAAACTGCACCCACTCCAAGACATTGCTGAGATCGACCTTGGGAGTGGAGCCTTGGGTGGCGGTGGTAGTGGGCATTGTTGTGATGAGAGTGGCTAGTGTGGTAGGTATAAAGAGAGGGGGAATTGGCGCCATTGGTTCTTTGCATTTTCCTTATGTTGGGGGCAGGGGTGTGATTTCCGGCACATTGGTACTAGGACCAGGTGCTTCTGTTCTCCGTGGGCTCTTTACGCCCTCCTCATCTCTTTTGTGCTACTCCTCAATGGAGTGACGGGTGGCTAGCACTATTTCTTCCTCTTACTTTCTTCTCAACTCCTCTTCAGTCTTCTTCCTCTCCTCCTTTTCCTTCTTTGATTCCATCTCAGCTAATCTTGCCTCCTCTTGCTCCTTTTTTCTCTCCTCCTCATCCCTGAGCGACTCCCTCCGAGCCCTCTCTAGATCTTCTTCTTTTTTTTCTTGCACTCTTCTTTCCTCTTTCCATGCAGGGCTTTCGTTCTTTGTTTTGTGTGCCTCTGTGGGCTGCCCTGGGACTCTCCCTCTTCGTCTTTGTCAGTCTTTGTTTCATTTGAAGACCTGTGCTGTTCTTCTGTGTGAGGTGGGGGTTTTGACGGTGACTCGTCACTTCCTTCTTCATCTCCCTTCTTATCTTCTTCTTCCCATCCTTGCCCTAGTGCTTCTCGAATTATGGCAGTAAGGACGCCTCCAAACCCTATGGTTGAGGCCTTGGAGGACGATGCCTTGCGCTTTGATCTAGATGATGGGGATTCTCCTCCAGTGGCTCTTCCTCCCATTGCTAGAGCCTTAGCTAAAGCCTCTATGGTTCTCTTCACAAACCCATTCAGGTTTACCTCGTCCAGTGATTGTGCTGCAATGCTGTCGAGTAGAGGCACGTTGATCCGGCTCATTATGCTGTTGTATCTCTGGCTTGAAAACAAAGTGTGTACCATTTTTGCTTGCAGCTGGATATCTGGGTTTGGGATGTCTGCCAAGCTAATCCCATTGTTGGTATGGACCTTCACCTTGTCCATTCCCAACATGGCGTAGATGTCCCTCTTCGGCTTTCTTTCCACTTTATTTGGCAGCCCCAGTGCCCTCTCCATTAATTTTGAGGTCAGCTCAATCTGTACTTGTCGGGTGGCTTCATTCTCGTGGACCGTGATGGTGCCTCTGTTTCTGTTAAAGGTGCACAAAAAGTCGGAACACTGGGTGTAGTCCACCCTCTGGCCCACTCCTTCTAGGTATTTCTGTAGATGGCACTGGTCTATAATTTGGCGCACTGTCAGCTCTTCGATGTGGCCAGATCTTCAAGGTTGAAGATGTGACGGAATTTCAACTGGCTAAAGGCTCTAGTCTCCACCGTGAGCCCGTACTTCGCTTGCTCCTCCTCCGAGAACGGGAGCTTGCTAGCCTTGTCCTGGTTTGCCATGATAGATGCCTATAAATTCAGCCATTTCCACTATTAGTGCTTTTTGACAAGTAACTTGCTGAAAGAAGAAAAGCATAGCAGATTTTATTGATCTGAAATATTTTGAGTATAGCCTTAACTTTTCTTTTCAGACTTTTACCATTACATTTTACCATTGCATTTCAACTTTTATTGACATTTCATACTTGGTTCACTTTTTAAATTCCACCTTACCCCCTCTCCCTTTGGAATGAGAAGAATCCGTCCCAGGATTGGAGGTTGAAAGGACAAGGACATTCAGCATACAGAGCGTCGGTCTATTTGCGCAGGAGCCAAGCATAGAAGTTGGAGTTGTACTCTAGCTGAGCTTCACGGTCTAATTCGAATGGACAGATACCCACGTGTGTGATGTATGTCAGAACATTGGTTAGGAGATCGCCAGAATCGACACAACTAGCAATGTGGAGTTCTTCCTCTATTAAGAGGCGGTCAAGGTAGGGATGCCCCTTGATGTGTATTTCCATGGGTCGGCCACAAAGAGTGGTTAATACTCGATACGAGGTTGGCGCAATGTAAATGGGATCGTACTCTGCTATTTTGATTGCGCGGCGCTGCTCAGCGTTGGTCATTATGCGGCACCCCTCAACTTTCCACTACAGCCTAAGAGTGTACCAATGCTTCAAAAACGTGGAGTCGGTATCAGCAAGCTTGGATAACTCTGTGATTTCCTGATCAGTGATAGCAGAAGTGGTTCGATGATCGTAGGATGTGATGAGACGTTGTTTAATGGCTTGCTCTTTGGAGATCTTGCTGTTGAGCAACTCAGCCGCCGCAGAGCGAGAAGATTTTGCAAATGCAAATTCAAAGGTCTCCCAAGAGCAAGGCATATTGCGCACTTCCATTGCAAAGGGTACTTCTAATAGACCTAAGTCCAAGCGATCATAGCTGAGGGCTAGCGACACGAAGGTGGCATCAATTTGTTTAATGCATTCCACCACGTCATCCCCGGTGTCCTCAACAAGGTCAGCGGCTAGTGCTAGAAAGGATTTTCGTTCATAGGAGGGCGTAAGGCCGACAGGTGGTCGAGGTTTGACAGAACAAGAGCTTTTGACAACGAAGATGGGCGGTTGGGAGGGTTCGTGAGTTTGTGCTTGGGCCGCTTGGATGTTAAGTGGATTAGGAGCAGCCAGACGGACGAGCTGCTGCATTTAGGTTGGAGTTGGGGAGGCAGATTGACTTTGGCGGGTGATGACTCTTGTGATGGAGCCTGTGGTTCGGGCCGGTAGGCTTGTGGGACTTTCTTGGGCCTAGGCGTGGATGAGGCGGATGGTTGTGGTTCGCGAGAGCACTGTGGCTTGTGGGTTTGAGAGTTTATGGGACACGGTTTGATCAAGCTTGAGGGCGGGGTATGAATGGTGCCTTTGGCCGTGTGGGCCTTAGGGATCCACATCCAGGTATTTCCCTCGTAGTAGCCTTGCGCAAGTAAGAGGGCTTTAGGGACCCATCGTTGCTTGATCATGCGACGCTTTCTACGAATGTGTCTTGGCCTCCTAGGGCTAGAGTTTTTGGTCCTACGAGGATAGGAGTGTCGACTCCTAGGCGGCGGTTGCGGCTGTTTGGGCTTCCATTGAAATCTAGGTTGTTGAGCCTGATGTTTTGCTACTGTGGGCCGTGATTCTTGAATGTTGGGAGGTGGCAGCCGTGCACTGTCCCCCTCCATAGATTTGGTCATGGAGAATTCTATCAGTGGCTTTGCGGAGAGTGATGAAGTCGCGCAGCCCTTGCTGAAAGCTGTGACAATGCGAACGTTGCCTATTGCGAGGTGGATGCACCGCGACTTATAATCAACATTGTAGTGAGTCTGCTTTTTGAAAGTGTGCCCTAGCAACGAATCCGTGCTTGCGTCTTCAGCATTTGGCAACACGTAAAAAATCATTGCGACAGTCTCAAACTCGATAGAAACGGCTACTTTGCACTTGCCAAGGAGTGCGTAGGAATGGAACCCATATGGGCTTAGTTTAGCATTCGTGGGCTGAAGTGGTGGTCTGCCAAGTTTGGTCCAATGATCGTGAGTTAGGACATTGAAGTCTGCTCCCTCATCGATCAGAGCGTTGAAAGCGTAGGTTTGTTTTGCAGTGACCGTTATATGGAGGTATGCGGGCTCTACGGCTTCCTCATCCTCGTCATCAATCTCAGTGACTGTGGCTACTCGTACCTTGACAGGCGGTTCTAACATCGGGGGCTCGTGCAAAGGATGGGTGGGAGGGCAGTACTTCTTGACACGACTACCATGGAAGAAGCCTCTTCCCTCACTGTCTAAGGTTTCGAGTTTGACATTGCCTGTGCGGCTGATCGCACGAACTTTGAAGGGGCCAAGGCCTCGAAATTTCATTTTTTGTTTATGTCCCTTAACGGAGTAGAGGAGCACTAAGTCGCCCTGTTCAAAGTCGCGCTGCTTGACATGCTTGTCAAACCAACTCTTGCGAGGGGGCCTTCCCACATATAAGTGCATGGGTGGCTAGAAGACGGGACTTTGATAGGCATTCGAGCTCGACCAAGCATTGCGTCCATGCCTCCTTCCCTTCCCATCATTCTTAAAGGGCTATTCTCAGGCTAGGAACAAAGAATTCTAAGGGTAGGATTGCTTTTGTTCCATAGGTCAGCCTGAACGGGGTTTGGCTGATAGCCGTCTTATAAGCTGTGCGGTAAGCCCACAAAGCTGCCATGAGCTTGTTGTCCCAGTCACTACGTGAGGCTGAGACTACTTTGGTCATGACATTGATGAGAATCTTATTCGTGGATTCTTCCTGACATTTTCCTGAGGGTAGTATGGTGATGATTTGAGATGGATAATGAGAAAGGTGGATAGGAGATGCGCTATCACTTCGTTGATGAAGTGCGTGCCTTGGTCACTAACCGGTTTGATGGGGCAGCCGAATTGCGAGTTCACTTGCTCCCATAAGAACTTGGCAATCCTCCTACCATCATTTTTACATGTGGCTCTTGCCTCTACCCATTTCTTGAGGTAATCTGTGGCCACGATGATGTACTTAGCATGTGAGTACTGCGCCGCAGGACTAATGGGTCCTATGAAGTCGATTCCCCATTTTTCAAAGGGTTGTCGAGCAATAATTGGAGTCAACTCCATTTGATACTTGCAAATCGAGACTTTTTTCCATCGGTACTTGTCACAATGCTTGACGAATCGCATGGCATCGCGGAAAAGCGTGGGCCACCATAGTTGAGACTGCAGCACCTTTCGTGATGTCGTGTCCTCGCTAAAGTGTCCTCCCGCAATGGCGCTGTGTGCCTTTGAGAGCACCTCGTGCTCACATACGCATCTACGCAACAATCCATCTTGCCCTAGCCTATAGAGTTGGCCTACAATCAGGTGATAGGGCTGGATCTTAAGGATCAATCGCCTAAGTCAGGCTTTTTCTATTGGTCGCTCAGGTAGTCCGTGCTCAAGCACTTGGACTATGTCATCCACCCAATATGGCGTTAGATCAGCCTTGAATAACTCTCTCTCACTAGACAAGTTAAATAGATGGGCATCGGGTAATTCATCAATGATACCTTGTCTAGCGGCTTCTCCCGTGGGGATGCGTGACATGTGATCAGCCATGTAATGTTGTTTTCCCTTTCGTACTACCACGGAGAAATCGAACTCTAGAAGCAGAAGGAGCCACTGAGCTATGCGTCTTATAGCACAAGGTTTGTTTACAAGATAGAGCAAGGCTTGATGGTCCACGAAGAAGGTAAAGGGTGTGGCCAAATCTTCACAGCGAACACCATGGCTAATCCCTCTCTTTCTATTGTCGAGTAGTTCATTTCCATCTCAATGAGTTGTCTACTAGCAAAGCTCGCTGGATAATCTAAGTTGTGTTTGCCACGCTGGCACAACACTGCCCCACGGAAAACTTAGAAGTGTCCATGTGCACGTGGAAGGTAATGGTCCAATCTGGGGACCGTCCCAGGATTGGAGGTTGAGAGGACAAGGGCATTCAGCATACAGAGCGTCGGTCTATTTGCGCAGGAGCCAAGCATAGAAGTTGGAGTTGTACTCTAGCTGAGCTTCACGGTCTAATTCGAATGGACAGATACCCACATGCGTGATGTATGTCAAAACATCGGTTAGGAGATCGCCAGAATCGACACGACTAGCAATGTGGAGTTCTTCCTCTATTAAGAGGCGGTCAAGGTAGGGATGCCCCTTGATGTGTATTTCCATGGGTCGGCCACAAAGAGTGATTAATACTCGATACGAGGTCGGCACAACGTAAGTGGGATCGTACTGTGCTGTTTTGATTGCGCGGCGCCGCTCAGCGTTGGTCATTATGCGGCACCCCTCAACTTTCCACTACAGCCTAAGAGTGTACCAATGCTTCAAAAACGTGGAGTCGGTATCAGCAAGCTTGGATAACTCTGTGATTTCCTGAATAGTGATAGCAGAAGTGGTTCGATGATCGTAGGATGTGATGAGACGTTGTTTAATGGCTTGCTCTTTGGAGATCTTGCTGTTGAGCAACTCAGCCGCCGCAGAGCGAGAAGCTTTTGCAAATGCGAATTCAAAGGTCTCCCAAGAGCAAGGCATATTGCGCACTTCCATTGCAAAGGGTTCTTCTAATAGACCTAAGTCCAAGCGGTCGTAGCTGAGGGCTAGCGACACGAAGGTGGCATCAATTCGTTTAATGCATTCCACCACGTCATCCCCGGTGTCCTCAACAAGGTCGGCGGCTAGTGCTAGAAAGGATTTTCATTCATAGGAGGGCGTAAGGCCGACAGGTGGTCGAGGTTTGACAGAACAAGAGCTTTTGACAACGAAGATGGGCGGTTGGGAGGGTTCGTGAGTTTTTGCTTGGGCCGCTTGGATGTCAAGTGGATTAGGAGCAGCCACGATGGACGAGCTGCTGCATTTAGGTTGGAGTTGGGGAGGCGGATTGACTTTGGCGGGTGATGACTCTTGTGATGGAGCCTGTGGTTCGGGCCGGTAGGCTTGTGGGACTTTCTTGGGCCTAGGCATGGATGAGGCGGATGGTTGTGGTTCGGGAGAGCACTGTGGCTTGTGGGTTTGAGAGTTTATGGGACACGGTTTGATCAAGCTTGAGGGCGGGGTATGAATGGTGCCTTTTGGCCATGTGGGCCTTAGGGATCCACATCCAGGTATTTCCCTCGTAGTAGCCTTGCGCAAGTAAGAGGGCTTTAGGGACCCATCGTTGCTTGATCATGCGGCGCTTTCTACGACTGTGTCTTGGCCTCCTAGGGCTAGAGTTTTTGGTCCTACGAGGATAGGAGTGTCAACTCCTAGGCGGCGGTTGCGGCTGTTTGGGCTTCCATTGAAATCTAGGTTGTTGAGCTTGATGTTTTGCTACGGTGGGCCGTGATTCCTGAATGTTGGGAGGTGGCAGCCGTACACTGTCCCCCTCCGTAGATTTGGTCATGGAGAATTCTATCGGTGGCTTTGCGGAGAGTGATGAAGTCGTGCAGCCCTTGCTGAAAGCTGTGACAATGCGAACGTTGCCTATTGCGAGGTGGATGCACTGCGACTCATAATCAACATTGCAGTGAGTCTGCTTTTTGAAAGTGCGCCCTAGCAACGAATCCGTGCCTGCATCTTTAGCATTTGGCAACACGTAAAAAATCATTGCGACAGTCTCAAACTCGATAGAAACGGCTACTTTGCACTTGCCAAGGAGTGCGTAGGAATGGACCCCATATGGGCTTAGTTTAGCATTCGTGGGCTGAAGTGGTAGTCTGCCAAGTTTGGTCCAATGATCGTGAGTTAGGACATTGAAGTCTGCTCCCTCATCGATCAGAGCGTTGAAAGCGTAGGTTTGTTTTGCAGTGACCGTTATATGGAGGTATGCGGGCTCTACGGCTTCCTCATCCTTGTCATCAATCTCAATGACTGTGGCTACTCGTACCTTGACAGGTGGTTCTAACATCGGGGGCTCGTGCAAAGGATGGGTGGGAGGGCAGTACTTCTTGACACGACTACCATGGAAGAAGCCTCTTCCCTCACCGTCTAAGGTTTCGAGTTTGACATTGCCTGTGCGGCTGATCGCACGAACTTTGAAGGGGCCAAGGCCTCGAAATTTCATTTTTTGTTTATGTTCCTTAACGGAGTAGAGGAGCACTAAGTCGCCCTGTTCAAAGTCGCGCTGCTTGACATGCTTGTCAAACCAACTCTTGTGAGACGGGCCTTCCCACATATAAGTGCATGGGTGGCTAGAAGATGGGACTCTGATAGGCATTCGAGCTCGACCAAGCATTGCGTCCATGCCTCCTTCCCTTCCCATCATTCTTAAAGGGCTATTCTCAGGCTAGGAACAAAGAATTCTAAGGGTAGGATTGCTTTTGTTCCATAGGTCAGCCTAAACGGGGTTTGGCCGACAGCCGTCTTATAAGTTGTGCGGTAAGCCCACAAAGCTGCCATGAGCTTGTTGTCCCAGTCGCTACGTGAGGCTGAGACTACTTTGGTCAGGACATTGATGAGAATCTTATTCGTGGATTCTTCCTGACCATTTTCCTTAGGGTAGTATGGCAATGATTTGAGATGGATAATGAGAAAGGTGGATAGGAGATGCGCTATCACTTCGTTGATGAAGTGCGTGCCTTGGTCACTAACCGGTTTGATGGGGCAGCCGAATTGCGAGATCACTTGCTCCCATAAGAACTTGGCAGTCCTCCTAGCGTCCTTTTTACGTGTGGCTCTTGCCTCTACCCATTTCCTGAGGTAATCCGTGGCCACGATGATGTACTTAGCATGTGAGTACTGCGCCGCAGGACTAATGGGTCCTATGAAGTCGATTCCCCATTTTTCAAAGGGTTGTCAAGCAATAATTGGAGTCAACTCCATTTGATACTTGCGAATTGGGACTTTTGTCCATTGGCACTCATCACAATGCTTGACGAATCGCATGGCATCGCGGAAAAGCGTGGGCCACCATAGTTGAGACTGCAGCACCTTTTGTGATGTTGTGTCCTCGCTAAAGTGTCCTCCCGCAATGCCACTGTGTGCCTTTGAGAGCACCTCATGCTCACATACGCATCTACGCAGCAATCCATCTTGCCGCAGCCTATAGAGTTGGCCTGCAATCAGGTGATAGGGCTGGATCTTAAGGATCAATCGCCTAAGTCAAGCTTTTTCTATTGGTCGCTCAGGCAGTCCGTGCTCAAGCACTTGGACTATGTCATCCACCCAATATGGCGTTAGATCAGCCTTGAATAACTCTCTCTCACTAGACAGGTTAAATAGATGTGCATCGGGTAATTCATCAATGATACCTTGTCCAGCGGCTTCTCCCGTGGGGATGCGTGACATGTGATCAGCCATGTAATGTTGTTTTCCCTTTCGTACTACCACGGAGAAATTGAACTCTAGAAGCAGAAGGAGCCATTGAGCTATGCGTCTTATAGCACAAGGTTTGTTTACAAGATAGAGCAAGGCTTGATGGTCCACGAAGAAGGTAAAGGGTGTGGCCAAATCTTCACAGCGAACACCATGGCTAATCCCTCTCTTTCTATTGTCGAGTAGTTCATTTCCATCTCAGTGAGTTGTCTGCTAGCAAAGCTCACTGGATAATCTAAGTTGTGTTCGCCACGCTAGCACAACACTGCCCCACGGCAAACTTAGAAGCGTCGATGTGCACGTGGAAGGTAATGGTCCAATCTGGGGCTCGTAGAATTGGTGCTGTTGTTAGAGCCTTTTTCAATTCTTCGTACACTTATTGGCATTCCTCGATCCATTCGAAGACGATCAGCAGCTTGTATAATGGTCTAGCGATCAATGCATAGTTCAGTACAAACCACCGATAGTACCCTGTATGGCCTAAGAAGCATTGAACTCCCTTGTAGTTAATTGGGGGTGGAAGGTCAACAATAACCCTGGCCTTTGAGAAGTCAGTGGCAATGCCGTTCTTCGACACCAGGTGCCCTAAGATGCATCCGTGCTTAACCCAAAACTGGCACTTTAAGGGGTTCAAGGAGAGGCGATACAAGCGACACCACTCAAAGACTACGCGGAGTTTGTCTAAGTGTTCGATCTAGGTCGAGCGGACACAGAGATCGTCAAAAAAGACTTCTAACTCCTTGCAAAGCATGTCCTTAAAGATGGTGCACATGAGATGTTGGAAAGTGGCAGGGGCATTGGTCAACCCGAAGGGCATGATTATGTAAGCAAAGATGCCCCACTCAGTGGCGAAAGCAGTCTTGTGCCTGTCCGCGGGATGCACTTGCACCTGGTTGTACCCTGAGAAGCCATCCAGAAAACTGTAGACTTCCTTGCCTACCACCCTCTCAAGCATGTGCTCGGTGTATGGCAATGGATAGTTGTCCCTCTTCGCAGCAACGTTCACCTTCTTGTAATTGACATACACTCGGATTTTTCCATTCTTCTTCATCACAATGACTATGGGTGATACCCAGTCTGTGTGCTCAATTTCGTAAATGAATCCAGCTCTCATCAGCTTGTCAATTTCCTCTTTGACAGCATGAGCGTGTTTTGGATTCATAGGGTATGGTTGCTACTTGACCGGCGTTGCGTCTGGTGTCATGGGTATGTTGTGACTCATGACACTCGGATCTACCTCCTTAAGCTCCTCTAAGGACTAGGCAAACATGTCTATATACTCTCACAAGAGAGCGACAAGACTCATTTCTTCTTCATCGGTCAAGTCACTGGCAATGAATACTGGTCAGGGTGTTTCCCCTTCCTGGGCTAAATCCACCTCCTTGACTTTGGCTGGTCCCTCGATTGGTTCGCTCGTCTGCCCTTGATGTTTGGCACCTAACAGAACTACTACCCTATCCCCTTTTTTGAATTTCGTGAAGCGTTTAGGGAGGACCTACGGCTTTTGTTGTTCTTCTATTTGTGTATCCCTGGGTTGCTTTGCCTTTTCTTGCCTTAACCGTCTGCGCCTCAGGTGGATGGGTAGGTCCCCCTTGGTACGTCTGGTCATGGGCGGCCTAGGATCTCTGGATCACTATCCGAACTAACTTTCGGTTCAGAGTCAAACCCTCCATCTTCGCTAGAAGAGGTGGTCTCCCCTGGTGGCCGCAGTTCAGATGGTGATCGAGTCCTAAGTACTGATGTCGTTCCTGGCTGGGCTAGGCCTGCTTGCTCAAGGTCTATGGCTCCTACGTGTTCCAACCAAGTGCGATCACATTCCATGCGCATGACTCCTTGCTCTACCCTAAAGGTCTGCCTTTTTTGCGGCTTGGAGTCTGCTCGTATCTGCTCAATTTCTTGTCCTTCAGTGTCATATTCTACGGTATCTACTTCACCCTTGCTCTCATCACTGAAGGATTGGCAGTCTTCGTATTCGTCACTAGAATCTTTGTCATCCGACTGCTCGTCATCTCCTAGGGTTTGGTATGTCTCGTGTCGTTGGTCAGGAACTAGGGCCGAGTTATACATGAGGTTTAAATCATGGACCCTGGTCCATTGCACTTGGATTCTTCTAAGAGATCCTGGAGTGGTTTGAAGTTTGCAGCTAGATTGCCAACTAGCTTGTCCGTTAGGCATTCCAGTATCCCCTGGAGTTCCCTTTTTTTGGATGGTACTTGGAAAGTGACAGGCTTAGGCTTTTTGCGGAGGCTTCCTGCCATCATGCAGATTGGTATAGAGAGTGCTTCATTAGACTGGCCGATCGTTTTGATGGCTTGCTCATACGCCTCATGATCTGAGAATGGCAGGTCGATTGTAGCGAGAACATGCATCCAATCCCGCTCATCCTCTGGGCATGGGATATACTTGGTCAAGGGCCCATAAGACTTCTTGACCTGAGTGTTACCCTTGAGCATAGCAGAGATGGTGTCTAGGTCGACTGGTGAGGTCTTCCAAGTGTCCATCTCTATCCTTACGGCATCCATTCTATTGCCAAGGAAGATCAAGCCGTTACCCCAATCTTCGATGACTCTAGCATTGCGCATCCAGGGTCGGCCTAATAGGGTATCGTAGTCCACTCCCTTCATGCTTATAAAGTCAACAGAGAACTGGACACCTGTGATCTTCACTGGCCAATTCTTAAGTACCCCGAATGGCTTCACTCTCATACCATTTGCTAACGTGACATTAAACCTAGCAGTTTTGACAGGCGGGTTTCCCCAAGTCTGAAGCACTGCGTGGCTAAGCACACTAACCCCAGCTCCTATGTCTACGATTTTCTTTCTTGTTGTGTCGCCTAGGGCTAGGACCGGTAAGACTGTGTGCATCTCAGAGCCTTCCTAGAAGGCATTGACATGCAAGGATTTAGGCATAGAGTGCAGCGTCAAGCTCGGTATTTGCATTTCTACGTCATTGTCTTGAGGATCTGCCGTGACCTGCTCTTGCAACCCTTCAACCCACTGCTTAAGATCTTGCCATAGGGTAGGATGCTGCCTAAGCAGATCTTCTAGGCTAAGTGTTACAGGGGTAGTCACTAGCATGGTTAGGAGATCGTTGGATACTCTAACCTAGATTGTCTTGGCCAATGGCCCGACTGATCTGCGGCTCTGTAGCATTAAGGCTTGGTCTTAACGGCACTGCTTGTGGCACGGTTGTTTCTGTCAACTTAGGTTGGGGCTGTGCTATTGGCGTGCTTAAGCTGGAGAGATCATCGATCTTGTCCTCTATGATGGGATCAGCATTCTTGAGATGCTCTTGAGCCTCCCTCACCCATTCCTTCACCTTTTCTATGGCCTCTAACTGTCGCTTTGGATGCAAGTATTCCCCTACCTTAGCGCTTCCCTTTTCGGTCATCTTAGGGGCTGAAGTCTCTGCCTCTGCATATCTGAAACCTTCTTTCCAACAAGGCAGAGACATAGCACTCTCGGTTTTTCTTTCCTATCAAGGCTACGTCAAGATTGCTAGGTCCTAGCAGAGAGATGCCGGCCTGCTTTGTTTGGGCTCGGGTCATGACCCGCAATGGGATAGGTGTGGCCTCCCCATCGAGGTTTTCGACACCAAATAGCCCCAATGGGACAGATGGTACATTGGCTGAGCTAAAAGATGGCTTTCACTTTGGACAATCTACAAAGAGATGGGTGATTCCGCACTCTATGCACCTTTGGTCAGCCTTGTCTCTATTTTGTTGCTCTCTTTCAGGGTAGTGTGATGAGACATGATCGGGGTGACCACAAGTCGATCCTGTGTCTACCCTCCTAGGCCTCTACCTCGCCTCCTTCCTAATGCCATCACCAGCATGGGTCGATAATCCATGAGAACCACGTTGCCCTCGTCGTCGTGCGAGATGTAAGGGTATATGTAGGTCTCTTCCTCATTTGGCTCCTCCACATAGTGGACTGGAGCGTCGCTCGGTGGATGGGTCACATAAGGACCAGGCGGTCTAGGAATGCCTGTAGGGTTTATGTCCATTCTAGGAACAGCTGGTTTCATATCATTAGGCGCGGGAAGAGCCAATAGGGCTCCCCTTCCAAAGAATAGCTGTGGCCTGTTCACTAGGTAAGGCTGGCCGTAGTGTTGCAAGTACGGAAGTCTTCTTGGTAATCTAAAATGCGCGACATCATGGCCGAACCTACTGCAGTTAGCACAAGGTCTTGACCTAGGGTCTTGGCACTCGGCCGGCAAGTGGTTTTCGCCACAGTACATGCATTGGACGTGCGGGCGCGTTGGTCGTCTCAACATGTCTTGCAACTTGGCTAATTCCATCTTGACATCAGCCAAGCCTTGGTCTGTCTCGGTGGTCTTCCCCTTATCTTGGTATGATGGGATTGATCACTCACTAGAGGCTGATGCTCTCTCTAAACCCCGCGAGTTGGTCTCCTCTACACTGGAGCTCCGCTCTTTCAGTTGATCATCAACTCTGATGGCTTCCTCAAACACTCTAGCTACCGCATCTCGCTGCAAGCTTGAATTTCCTACCACAGCCTTACATAACTCCTCATCCCGAATTCCGCTGATGAACACAGTCGAAACTTCTCTTTTAGTTAGTCACTCGCCCATAGGGATTCTCTTGAAGAGGCTCCTCACATGGATTACGTAGTTGAGGATGTTCTCCTCTTTTTGCTTGACGTTCATCAAGCGTACTAGTATCCGGGCTCGGTGAATCTCTTGATGAAGAGATCCTTGAGGCCATTGAAGTTGGCTCGCTCTACAACATCTAGGCTCGTATACCACGTCCTACCCTTGCCACCTAGGCAAAGCCCAAACGCTTGCGAGAGTTGAGTTAGGTCATTGAGGCCGTTGGCCTCGCAGACTTGCTCAAATTGCTCAACAAAGCTATATGGGTCGTCATGAGGTTGGTACTTATCGAGTTGCTTGGCAACAATCGGTATTTTGGTGTGGCTGTTTGAGCCTTGGCTTGCTCCTAATCCTGCGAGCAGCAACGTCGCTAGTGCAATGGCACTCTGTTCTACTGTTGTATTATCGATCAGCCGCTTCATGAGAAGCTCGGTCAACGTCAAGTCTCCCTCTAGTGCTCTCTCATGATCCGTTCGATTTCGACTAGCTAAGTTCGGTACTCGCTGCACCTCATGCAGCTCCATGCTTTGCCTTTGGCTCCTAGCCTGCTGATCCCTATTGTACTCGGCTATGCTCTGCAATACTTTGCGGGCTAGCCTTCTCTCCTCTTCTAGATCTGCGATGATTGCATTTGTTGTCCTGCCGCGGTGCTCGTACCGGGCGTGCGCGTCGTAACTGCTCACCAGCTGCTGAATAGCATCTGGGAATACGTTCAAATGGAGCTCCTCCTTAGACCGATGGTCTGAGCTCTCTTCCGCCATGGTCGAGTTCTCACGCTCCACTAAGTTATCGCGATCAGGTTGAATAGATTTGACAAATCCACATCGTTGGCGCTCCTTGCTTGGTCCTACTCTGCGCTTTGATGGTTTGTCTATGTCTTGGTTATCTCCTGCTAGTGGGTTCCTTGAGTGGTTTTATATGAGTGAGTTCCTGAATACAATCCTCAATTTATGATCACTCACTGTGTGTCGTTTCTCGTGCACTTGTGGTCAATCACGCTTTCAGCTTTGTTATGTGTACTTCAAGTGTGAAATTCAATGTGAGTGCGGCAAACAATCTATATATGCCTTATGCCCTCTTGTCTCATCTCGGGCCTAATAAGCTTCATCGCTCAAGTCCTGGCCGTTCTAGCGAATTCTGGGTCTGTGCTGCTTCTTGTTGTTCACTCGGGGGTCAATCACAGGTCCTACGATTGGATTTCCATTCCCAATGTGTCAGGTCACTCGGGAGTGCTCCAGCACTGTCCCCCTATCCCTTGGTTGTGACTCCTACGTCGGGAACTGCCTACAAGGCATTCACTATGTTGTCCTGGAGTAGGTTGTGCTTCCAGTTGGTCGTGGGGGTCAATTTTTGATGTTTTCTTTTTTTTGCCTAAGGGTATGTCCGATTCTGAGAATCGGATGTCCGATTTACCAGTGGTCCCATTCTCAAAATCGGACCAGGTGAGTCCGATTTTGAGCTGTCTGATTCTCAAAATCGGATAGGGGTCAAGTGTCCGATTTTTGAAAATCAGACAAGTGGTCCAATTGGACCAGGTGGGTGGTCCGATTGCTGACGTGTCCTAATCCCTGGGTCCGATTCTACGAATCGGGCAGGGGTGGGTCTGATTTTCTCGATCAGACGAGGCATCCGATCGGACAAGTGGTCCGATTTCCTATGGTCCGAGTTCCAAAATCGGACGGGTTGGTCCGAGTGGTCTGATCAGATGGTTGTCCGAGCATCCAATTCTGAGAATCAGACACTGGATCAAATGTCCGATCCCACCGACCCGAACGCACTTTCGAGCATGAAATCATCAAAAATCTTAAGGTATTTATTATTACAAGCTACAAGATTCAACGGAAATGATGTTGGAGTGATGGGGAAGAGATCTATATACCTGGGGATCGTCGATAGCATTGTAACTCCTCGCACTAATCAATCGAAATGGGTCACCCAAGCTCTCTCTCTCTCTCTCTCTCTCTCTCTCTCTCTCTCTCTCTCTCTCTCTCTCTCTCTCTCTCTCTCTCTCTCTCTCTCTCTCTCTCTCTCTCTCTCTCTCTCAACTAGTTGCAAATGAGGATTTCCTTGCCCTCCAAGAACTTATACCCCTGTTGGACATTACCCGGATGTTATCGATCACTCTCCTTGCGATTTCTACACATTCAAATGAGCATTTCCTCCATTTTCCACTTGTTTTCCCTAATTTTCTCCATGTTTTACAGCAGCAAACCCTATGCCTCTCGGGTGCGATTTCCTAATGTTAGCCTACTCTAAACGCAACAAGAATCGAAAGTAAAAAAACTAAAATAGTTTTTCCATATTTTCCAATCATCAAACACCCAAAATGTCCCAAAATACTTACTTGTCTTTGAAGATCAAAAACACCCAAACTTCCTACCTATCTCAAGCTCTGTTTCGAGGATGAATCCCCTACTTCGATGCTCGATATGAGGCACGCAAGTGCTCAAGCTTGAATCCATTGGTCCCAACAATGGAACCAAAATGTGGGAGCTTTCACTCAACCGCCAAGACCCACGGACCGCTTATTGCTTCAAGCATTTCAAGGGAGCTCTAATGGCTATCTCTCACCTAGCTGACACACCGTCGATCCTACGAATGTAGTGAGCTTACCTTGATGCCGATGTGAGTAGCCTCCTCCCTTGCACACCTCGGTGGCTCCACGATTCTTGATTCTAGCTCAAGCCTCCTCCATCTCCAAGCTCCATCCTCCATAGCTGCGCGTGAGAAAAGAGAAGAGAAGAGAAGAGAAGAAGGGAAGAAGGGAAGAGGAGATGGTGAAGAGCTTCACCCTCTTGATCCCTCGCTCCCACACACTCACTCCCTCACACTCTCACACTCCCTCTCTCAAGAGCACACACAAGCAAGAAGAAGAGAAGAAGAGAAGAAGAAGAGAGCTCTTGTTAGCCACACACCAAAGAATGAGTTTCCATTCACTTTTTGAACTTTATATACAAACCCTAAAATCCCATGGGCACCCATCCGCTTTTTTACATGACCAGCCATTGTGGCAAGGTCCTTTTTCCATTTCCCTCTTCTATCCTTATGCATCTAGCCTCTGCCCATCTAATATTTTACAATTGGCACAGGAAGGAGCCTAGCGCTCTTTTACAAGAGTTTTCCAAGTTCTTTGAGGCACCTTTCATTTAAAATTGCGCCTTTGGTCTCGGCTTAGCTTTTAGAGGTCGGTTGTGTGTCTTTTCTCTTCTTCCATGCTTTTTCCACTTTTTCCTTCATTTTTCGCCATTTTGACTCGGGGTTAATAGTGACAACATGTGATATAATGGTTTGAAGTTGTATTGCGATCACCAATGCCCTATCTGTGATTAGAACGTCATGGTGTCCCTCATACTTCTCTTTGAGCCCTCGTAGAATGCTGATAGTGTTAGCTACATTAGGCTCAATAACATAGACTGGCTGAAAGCGTCTTAACGTACTCTGCATTGGCTGCCCCAGACCTTTGTTGTCAGCATTCTGCATAATTGTCATGTAGATTTTCCAGCTAACTCCAATGTTGCCAAGAGACTTGAGTGGCTTCTCAACTAATTTGTGGGAGCTAGAGCACTAGAAGATTAAAAAATCTTCAACATCAGCCTTTATGACATGTTCTTTGGGGCCAATACTTTTCACATTTGAGAACGGTGTATCTACTTTCGATGCATACTCTTTCATAGGTGTTGATAAAGGAGATTCATCTCATCTAGAACATCATATGGTGGTGCATACAATGCATTCGATGACTAAACCTAGTCAATGCAGCAATTTTGATGATTGATCCATCATTGGCATCTCCAAGAAGCTCTCAGTCAGCTTTTAAAAAATGTATATAACTTCTTAATAAATAGAATAGTGGAGCTCAGAGAGTGACTACAAGGATAATGACAGTGACAGCTACAACAGTTATAGTGACAATGCAATGATAGTAGAGCTTAAAGAGCAATCGGACAGAAGTTCTTTGCATCAGACTGAAGTTCTATCCCTTTGCAGTCAATTTTGGTCTCTCAATAGAAGGTTCTTCTTGAATGTCAGAATATCATGACCTACATCTCTGCAACCTGCAAGAGATGGATGTACTCAAGTGGGCATAGTGAGAAAAATTGCTAGACTGTGCTAAAAGAATGAACTATGGAGAGGACTATATCACAAGGAAACTTTATTATCATAAAGGTTCAGAGTATGCAACTTGGTCATCCTTGTTTTACAAATAAATCATCCAATCAGTTCTTTAAGGGGCTGTAGACCTATAGACATTGGACATGTGATAACCAGGACTTGATGTCATGACTGGTCACACTCAATGTCCAGAGAAGATCACAGCTGGCTGATGAATCCAGAAGAGATTACTTTCCCTACTTTGGCTACTTGCAACTCAAAATTAATAGCAATGAGTCGCCATTTTTCTATGCATTTGGAGTAGCTATGCAAGAACACGTACATTATGCAAACAAATAGCATGCTTATCGTGAAGATTATAAAGAATACGTAAGGTATGGACATCAATCTCATGATCAAAAGCATTATGAGCCACAATCTTCTTTTCATGGATATTATGGACATCAGTATAACTATGGTCTAGAGTTGTATTATGATCGTGAGTACAATGAGCATTGGTATGACCAACAACATGCATATTATAGTGATGAGAACTCTATTGAGTTGCAGCATACAAATAATGATCATCATATTTTTGGACAGCAACAACATGTCAATCATTATGTTTATGGTCAGCTCCAAAAGCGAGAACACGCTTGCAGTCATTTTAGACACACTTCCATGAATGGGAATCATGTGGGAAGGCCACAAGGATTTGAGAATGGTTTCAAATATTTTGATTGCATTCAAATGGACAGTCATATATGAATGGGTAGCAACATGTATATGATCACGATCATGGATATGAGTAGCATTATGCTAGTGAACATGGGCAACATGTTGATCAGTACTCCTATGATGATCAACCATCCCATAGTCAATATTATGATGATGATCAACCATTTCCTAGACAATAGCATTATACTAGTAGAAATTAATGTGGTGATGACTATGGAAAGCCATTTTATCATGAGAAGTATGACAGTCATAGTGGCCATCATGATGTTATTTAAGGAAAACTCTTAACCAATGATAATATTAGAGGACTACATGCACAAGGCTTATGTTTTAACCAATATCTTATAATCATAAAGATATATGCAAGAAAAGGAATGCCAAATCGTTGTTGGTTATAGAGTTTTTGGATATTGGAGAGGAAGCTGAAGAGGCCAAAAAGGAAGTGGATTGTAAAGATCAAGATAGAGATTCTTGCAAATCCTTTGAAGTTGATCATGATGCCTATCAGCTTTCTAGCCTACATCATGCTAAAGACCAAGTGAATGTAGTAATTGAAGAGGAACGTGTAAAGGAGCTTCATGAATCCATACACCAATCTATGGACCCAAATGACATGTTCTCAATTGATGACCTTATCTTCCCATTTGATTTGGGGGATCATGGGGATGCTTCCATGTTTCCATTTGACCCGGGAGGCAATGGTGGGATCTATTTTTCTTGTAACGTGCCCGTCTAACTGCTGTCCAAGCACTATTTTTAGCGGTCCATTGAGGAATGAATCTAAGTGTCGCTGCCTGGCACTCCCATGGAATGTTCCGGGGTTTGTCGCCTAGGGTTCCCCGAGTCCACTTCGCAACAGAACGTTTGCGGCCGAACCCACTAGGACTGACTTGAAATCTAGGTTCCTAAAGGCCAAGGTTTCCTGATGGCATTCTAACATCGAGTCCTGGGCGTCCTACTTTACACAAAGATATCTAACTCAAAGCAAACCCATGCCACATTTGGTTCAAAGAGAATGGGAAATGAGAGGGATGTGCTGCTCAACCTCTCTGCCCATAGGGCATAGTCCCATTTCGATCCCCTAAAACAACATGAATTAGGGTTCTATCCTAACACTTTCTAAGGGTCAAAACCTTGTGAGAAGCCTCCCAATTCTCTGGGACCACCCTACCATAGGATGGACTCGTCAGGGGTTCCACCCACCCGCTTCCCTCAATGGATGTTCTTTGGTTACCTAATTAGGACGTATCACATTTATGTGGGACATTTTTAAACAGCTTCCTTAATTAAGCCTTTTTAAAAACATGGTTCGTTTACATAACTTATGGCACTGATACAAAAACAATTCAGACAAGTTCTTTGGAAGTAAACTTTATATTATCATCTTGACTGAAATACAAGTCTCGTCCAAAAAGGACGGATTCTGCAATCTGTGGGGATGCGTCTTATTTTCTCCAAGTTTCTGCCCTTGCACTAGTAACAGGGCCTCGAGAATCCATCTCAAGTCACGTAGGTCATTTGAGTAGGACCCGGAGGCAGGGAATTTACAGTTAGAGCCCCCTTGGCATCCAAGTGTCCTCTTACATTCAAACTAACCCACAGAGAGACCTCTCGTGGCGAGTTCGGTCCACGTTCCCGTCACGGTTATTTAGAACCCCCTTGGCTAGGGTTGGCGGCTAGCTAAGGGTAGCTTGGCCTGCCCTCCCTGAGTTCAACATGAGTCATTATTCAATTTTTCTGTTGTGAGCTAGGGTCATTCATTCCTTTCACAAACATTGAACCTAGATTTGCAAGCACAAACAAACAATGAAGATGAGTGCTCTTAAGACATCTGCTAAGGTGAAATCCTCATCTTTGACGCTAACATCACCTTTGTTGATCATCCCTGCCTTGCCATCATTTTTCATTATTTTTCAGGGGATAGAGAATACCCTCTTCTTAACCTCACTACTATGTGTTAGGGTAGAGCAATTTTACTATAGTGTCAAATGATGGCTCCCCTGGGTTATTATCCTTTGGTCCCCCCATCTTAAGATCTTGGTCTAGGGTTTGTTGGATCAATTGATAATCATCTTTTCCATCTTAGAACTCTATCTGGCTCTAAGTTCACCCCAGCATCTCCTCGTCTTCAAGATAATGAAAACTTGTATTTACTCCTCTTGCAAGATAACGTAAACCAAGTCTATTTACCGAGCATCGAATGTAGCTTGACGAGTAGTCATTCTCCTTGTGGGTACTACATTCGAGCTTCCTTGTGTTAGCTTTGGGATTTTCCATATTCTGGAACTGATATACCTAAGCGTGTTTTGGGTTCATCGTGGATGGCTATTGGGATAGAGACCAAAGAGCGTGTTGAGTCCAAGTCAAAAATATGGTCGTAAGGACAATTGATTTATTTGCAACTAAGGTCCTAGGTGGGTCGAGTTAAATCTTGGCTTCGCTTATCAACCAAGACCTCAATTACCAAACTATTCCTTTTAAACAAGCTCAACATTTCACGTGCGCATCCTAATCTACCTTTTTAGATTATGTGGTGCAATTGAAGCTATTCATGGTGCCATGCAAGTTCCAATGCAAGTCTTCCCTAAGTTGTCAATGCAATATGAGATTTCTATCCATAAAAATCCCTTCTAGTACATTTATGCAACTCAACTCAAAAGGCATGACCTAATTACTCAAATGTGATTGTACATGCATTTGTTGTAAATGCAAGTTAATTCTCTACGATGGTCTATGGATTACAGTTGACCTATATGGAATATTTATGTTCCCCGACAATCTACGATGCATTTGCGAAAGTTAGATCCTAATACTTGACTTGTCCCTGCTATAATCATAGATACTCAATCTATCTCCGACAACCCATGATTATTAAACCCTTTTCGACTATCTTTCAAAATATGCAAAATTACCTTATGTGAGGTATGACTTTTTTCCTAATGATGCCTATGCTTAAATATTCAATTTCAAATTTTTTTCTAGACACGGTAGCAGTACCTGGTTTTGGAGAGCTAACACACTGTATGTGTTGACAGTGGCATCTTTTCCAGATCCTTCTCCCGTAGTCATAGCTTTTCCAGTTACTTGGGAGAGCTTATGCTTTGGGGCCATTTTGGAGTTGGAGGTGACCTTCACTTTCCATGAAGGTCTCCTTGGTGCCGGGGCTCCCTACACTCACCTTCAGTCTCGCGATCGCTGGAGGCCGTCGATGGAGTGGCTACGGGACTTGCAGTAAGGAGAAGCAGTAATCGGGCCTTTGCCCAATAGGGAGCTACTCTTGAACCACTTCTCTCCCTCTCCCACCCTTCTTTCCTCTGTATTTCCCTTCCCCCTCCTCTATCTCTCAATCTCTCCTTCACTATCTCTCCCTCTCCTTCTCTTTCTCCAAAAGTTTTGTGGAAAAAAAGGGAGAAAAAAAAAGAATAGCAGGCCTCGTGAAAGAAAAAGGGGAGGAAAATGAGTTAAAATGGAGGATGGGGGGGGGGGGGGGGGGGTGTTGGTTGAGGACGAAGAAAGAAGACTACCCCCCCTTGTCCAGGGGGAGGGGGATTTTATAGGGAGGGGAGGAAGGGTATTACGAGGAGGATTCTCAACCTTCTATGGCAATATTATTTCATACCTAGCTACCTTGGCTATGGCCTCCTTGCAAACATGGTGTATTTTGTATATTTCTTTGCAAGTATGGTGTATTTCATGAATTTCCAGTTATTTGGTTTGCTGTGAGAACTAGCTATTTTACAAGGCATAACCAAGGAGCAGCAACGCAGCTACTTGCGACAAGCCATCGTCTCCACTGATGAGCTCAAGGGACTTAGATTCGAGGAACAAGAGCAGTTCCATCCACCCCCAATACAACCCACACTGGAACAAGACACTGAGGAAGGGCTAGATTTTGAGTAGTAACTCAAAGAAGAACTGCAAATTAGAGATCCCAGTCTGCCCTTGCCTGATCTACCCCCACAAGAGTCAGAGGGTGCCTAGGTTCATGAGCTCATTATTGCTGCAAGAAGAAGAAGATGGAAACTTGTGGAGAAAGCCCAACAAAGAGTGCCAGCACGGCCACAACAGCTTCTTAACGAGCCCATGCCACTATGGGAGGATTAGCATCCCATCAACTGGGCGTAGGAGTTGACTAACTGGCAACAATGGGAGCTCCAATCTCGACCCTTTGAGTTCTCCTTCCTCCACCCACGAGCCTTGGACCGAGTCTTACCCCTAGAGGTAGTGGAAATGATCATTCGTTTGGGCAACACTCTAGCGAACCGATGGGTTGAGGAGTGGAGCATCGTAATCACACAATGGAGGAAGGAACCCGCGGACTACTTGTAGAATAAGGTCTATCAGGTTCCCAAAATTGTCCGAGGCTACAAGGCACAACCAAAGTGGCGGATGAGGATTTGGGATGCCAAATTTGATGCATGGATGACCTTCTACGGCACGTTATCGAAGGAACAAAATTTTCCTATCTACATGTCCTACCCTCACAAACATGGAGTGGATTACGATAGGGGGTGCATGGCAAGTACAACTTCTCGAAGATCTACAATGCCAATGTAGCAACTCCCGAGGAATGCATGACCTTTAAAGTAGGGGACTTGCGCCCATCCATCAACCACTTCCTCAAGGATTTCTCTTCATGCCTGGACCCATAGCCTTCATAACTACTTGTGATTATCTTAGGACCATTAAGTTCTTGCTTAAACAAAAGCTAGCAGTTGAGAAAGCCCACCTTCCCCCACTCTTTTTTTACATTAACCTAGGAATAGATAGTTGTGCTATGGCTAGGCTCATGATGAGGGCAACCCTACTTCCCTCTTTTTGTATGAGGATCCTTGAAGACATGAGCGATAGCCACTCTACGAGGTGCAATCATCCTTTCTTGTCAACCACACCTCTTAATAAAAAGGCTAGTATCAAGGAATACTTGTAGATCCATGCCTTTTTTACTAAGTCCCTAAGACCATCTCGCGAATTGTCCGAGGAAGATCATTGTAGAGCCTCACAGCATCCCTTGCATCAAAATGCCAGCTATAATCGTCTATTTTTAAAAAAAGAAAAAGAAAGAAAAAGTTGGAAACACTGGACCCCCCAAAAGCATCTTGAGTGCCACGATCACTGCACCTAGGGTTTCCTTACCTAGCCCCATCCCCCACCACTGAACATGCTTAGGGCACATCAAGGACAAGGAATTCTCCCAGACCTACCTCCCTAAGAGACACATGACACATACAACGTCGCAAGAACTAGGTCCTCAAGTGTGGAACACCACCAAGGGCTTAACCCATCTCCTAGTTCCACAAGCACATGCACCACGCACTACATAGTAAAGCAGAGGCATCCCCATGTAGTGCACCTTCTTTTCTTTCCAAGTACAAACAAAGGCCTCAACCACTGACTTCAACGGCCCATCATCCATGCAATATGCCCCCGATCCCCACCACCTTAATCAGGTGATCCATTTCTTCCCAAGCCTAATTCCTCTATAGCCCCATCATCATTGACTCACACATCCACCCTTTCTCATCAAACTTTCATCAGCTCCAAACCGCATTGTCCTGGAACTATCACCTGCGTACGAATAGGGCCATCGTATAGAACAATGTCACCATGTAGGCGCAACAAAGCAGGAGCAGATTGCAATAGCCCCAGTCAAAAAGTGAATGAAGAAGCTCATTTGGAACAGTGCAAGAGAAGGCAACCGTGGAGGGCTAGGGGAGGGATCCGTCCAACAAGATATTCAATTTTAAAGATGGATCTGTCCACCCGCCATCCTCCAAGCAGGAATCCACCCAACACTATATTCAATTTTAAAGGTGGATCCGCCCATCCGCCTCTCTCCACGCAGGGATCCATCCAACTTTATATTCAATTTCAAAGGACGAATCCTCTCAACACCAGCAACAAAAAAGGACCCGCCCCAACTTTATCTTCAATTTTAAGGGCCAACACCATCCTCTGCAAGGGCTTGTATACAAACTCAAAAAAAGCCATTTGGCTACACCCATTCAACCTTCCAACTACTACACATCAGTGCCATGGGATTGGCACTAAGCTAGGAGGGGGTAAAGTTAATCTCCGCACAAGAAGAAAAAGGAAAAAAGTGGAAAAGAGGTGGCCCATGAGGAAATTGGACACACAAAAAAAGACAGGTAGGAGAACGACTAAAAGAGCAAGGGCAGCCTCAAAAATCAAGTCAATGACAAAAGTGCATTTTTAAATACAAGACGCCCCTGAAACTGTTGTAAAAGAGCGCTAGGCTCCCTCCTGTGCAAATTGTAAAGGTATTTGGGTGGTAGGAAGGAAGCTAGGAAGATAGGAGGACAATGGAGAAAAGGGCCTAGACCATGGCTAGTCATGTAAAAAGGGGATGACCACCCAAGGGAAAGAGGGTTTTGTATATAAAGTTCAAAAAGTGAATGAGAGCTCATTCTTGGTGTGTGGCAAAAAGCTTCTTCTTCTTCTTCTCTTCCTCTTGCCTTCTTGTGAGCGCTTACGTGAGGGAGTGTGAGAGTGAGGAAGTGAGTGTGTGAGAGCGAGGGATTGAAGAGAAGAAGCTCCCCATCTCCTCTCTTCATCTTCTTCTCTTATTTTCTCTTCTCTTCTCTTGTGTGGGTATGGAGGATGGAGCTTGACAGAGAGGGATTGAGGTTGCTTGAGGTTGCCTCTTGTGGAGCTACCGGTGTGCTGGAAAGAGGAGGGTACTCGATCAAGCATCAAGGTAAGCTCACTACACCCCATAGGTAAGAAGAACGCATCAGCTATGTGAGAGGTAGCCATGGCCATTCAGCTTGAAACGCTTGACCAATAAGCGGTCCGTGGGTCTCGCGGGTTGAGTGCGAGAGCTCTCTTCAACCACGTTTGCTAGGAGCTATAAAAGACTTGACCTCTGATTGCTTGATGAACCCCTTACCTTTGAGCTTTGCTCCTTATCTTACACTTGGGAAGAATACGATTTCATGAAAACTCCCCAAGGTTGCAAGGGAGTTGATCGATAATGGTTAAATCTCAAAATAGTACGTACTCATTAGACGGCTAATAACATCATACTGCAAGCCCTAAAGGCTTGTATCACCTGCTAAGCTTGAGGAACTCACTCGCCTCACTAACTCTGACTCATTGTTGTTACAAAAATGGTGTAACCTACATCTCCAATGGGAGAAACGGGTTGCCAAGTAATTACTAATGCTGAGCAGCGACATGCCATTAAAACAACCGAGTATTACCCAACTTACATATCACCAACCTCTTTAAGGGCCTTGTCCATCGCTCGAAACAAACATCTAGATGACCAGGTCTTGGCCCATCCTTACATTGATCTCATCCTTATGGAAGAGGAGCTACATGTGGCTAGCCGCATCAACTCGGGTGATTTTCTCTAATCGATGTCCTAACTTACATTACCCAAGTATGGGGCTTCTTCAATTGTTTAGCTTCTGAAGATTTTTATTGTTTCTTTCTCTCCTCCTTTAGTCTCTTGTGCCTTAGGTGGACTAGGAGGTCCCTCTTGGTGCATTTGGTCCCAGGTAGTCGAGGCATTTCATGGCCTCTATCAGCTCACCTCTGACTCAGAGTTGTATGGTGTGGTGCTAAGTTGAACTAATCCTATTTGCTCATAATCTATCATCTCAAGGCATTCTAGCCAAGCTCGATCACAAACTACCTTGGCAACTCCTTTGTTCACTCTAAATGTGTTAACCTCTCAGGGTTTAGTGTTTGGTTTGATTTACTCAATCACTCTTCCAGTTGTGTCATATTCTATGGTCTCTACTTCCTCTTTGATTTCCTCACTAATGGAGCCACAATCTTCATACTCATCCTCAAAATCCTCATACTTGGACTGTGCATTGTTTTCAGGGTTCTTGTTTTCAAGTTCTTTCTCACTTGTCATGAGAGTCTAGTTATATGATAGGTTTAAGTTGTGCACCTTAGTTCATTGCCACTCTTTGCTTTCCATAAGATCCTTGAGGGGCTTTAAATTGACAATTGGGTTCCCAACTAGATCCCTTGACAAACACTTGAGTATTTTATGGAGTTCCAATTTGGTAGTCAGGACACGATAGGTGATTGGCGTTAGCTAGTTTGATGGAACTCTTGGCCACCATGCACATGGGCATTGTGGGAAGGTTAGAAATTATAGCATTGTTGGGTTTGTTAGTTGAGCCTATGACTTGCCTATATTCATCCTCATCCTCTGAGAATGGGAGATCAAGGGTTTCCAACAAATACATCTAGTCATGCTCATCTTCAAGGCAAGGAATGTACTTCTGAGAATGGGAGATCAAGGGTTGCCAACATATGCATCTAGTCATGCTCATCCTTAGGGCAAGGAATGTACTTCCTTATAGGTCTATAATCATTTCTAGCCCTTGAATCACCTTTAGCATGGTAAAGATGGCATCTAGGTCCACTAGTGAGTTTTTCCAAGAGTCCATCTCTACTTAGACTGCTTCTGATCTATTTCCTAAGAATATCGAGCCATTACCTCAATCCTCTATCACTCTAGCATTCCTCATCCAAGGTCCCTGTAGCAGGATATCATAATCCACTCCCTTCGTGACTATGAAGTTCACATAGAATGGATTTTTGCTATTTTTAGAGGCCAATCCTTTAGGACTCCAAAAGGTCTAACCTTCATTCCATTTGCTAGAGTGATATTGAACCATGCAGTTTCTACAGGTGGATTTCCCCAAGCTTGTAGGATTGCGTGGCTAAGTACACTAACTCTTGCTCCTGTATATACTATCCCCTTTTGTGTAGTATCTCCTAGGGCAATGACAGGTAAGACTGCATGCATGTCAGTGCCTTTCCAAAACGTATTCACTTGTGGAGACTTAGACAATGGATTTAGCATTAGGCTTGGTATGTGTGTCATGGCATCGTGATCTGACAAGTCTTATGGTTCATGTTTATCACTTTATTCTATCTATTGCTTCAATGCTTGCCATAGTGCAGAGTTTTGCCTAAGCAATTCTCCCAATGACAATGTCACATGAGTTGATATTAGTGTGTCTTGGATCCATGATTTGCCCATGTGGCTATGCATGTGGTAGTATTGCCTCTCCTACTCTTAAGTATGTGGTAGAGACTATGGACTCATGGTTGAGAGTTCATTGATCTCATCCTCAAAGATAGGTTCAACATCTTGCAAGTGAGCTTGTGTTTCTTTTATCCATTCCTTGGCCTTATCCACGGTGTTTAGCTGTTGGTTGGGATCAAGGTACTCTCCTACCTTAGCGCTTCTCTTCTCTCTCATCTTAGGAGTAGATGTTTCTGCTTTTGCATCAGTGACCTTTTTTCCCTTTGTTAACATGGTATCACTCTCTGTCTTGAGCATTATTTTTACCTCACTCCTCTTTTTCCTCTTTTGCCAGCTCTTCCTCTCTATAGAGGCTGTATCTAAGTTGCTAGGTCAAAGTAATGAGATACATGTCTACTTTGTTTGGGCTCGTATCAAGACATTTATGGGGATAGGTGTGGCATCAGTGATAGGCGAATCGATATAAAAAGGTCTAAGTGGCATAGATGGTACAAATATTGAACTAGTGGAGGGTTTTTTCTTAGGGCAATCAGTGAATAGGTATGTGACTCCGCATTCATGACACCTCAAGTTGGCCTTCTCTCTATTTGCTTGCTCTTTTTCAGGGCAGCAAGATGAGATATGCCGTGGATGGCCACACATTCAACATGCTATGGGCTCATGGTCCTGAGTTCCCCCTAGGCCTGCACCTCTTCCTCTGCCTAAGTCCATGATCAGCATAGGCCTATAGTCCATCAATATAGGATTACCCTCTTCATCATAAGAGACATAAGGGTTCACATATCAATCTTTCTCTAGTTGTTCCTCCACAAAGTGCACTAGAGCATCACTTGGTGGATGGATCATGATAGATTGTTCTCACGGCCTAGGGATTCAAGTTGGGTTAATGTCTCCTCGAAGCAGTTGGCTTTGAATCATTAGGTGCAAGTACAACCCAAGGGGCTCCCCTTTCAAAGTGTGGCTACCTAATTCTTTGGATAATATGGCTAAGTGTAAGGTTGCTAGTAAGGTAACCATCTTGGCAATCGACATGGTATGGTGTCATGTCCGAATCTTCTGCAATTGGCACAAGGCCACAATTTAGGATTGGGATATTCAAATGGCAAGTGGTTGCCTCCACAGTATATACACTACATGTGAGGCTGTACTGCCCTTTGTATTGACTCTTGTAGCCTCGTCAGCTCTGACTTTAGATTAGCTATAGCTTGGGTCTAGTCGACACTCTTTTCTTTGTCTTGTTCGCTGGGGGTTGCTCATTTGCTAAGTGTGCCAGTTCTCTCAGCATTTCTAAATATGTTTCTCCCTTGTTGTGTAGCCCTCCTAGAGCTTCTCTCCTTGAGCAAGTCATCCACCCATATGGCCTCTTCAAGGACTCTTGCAAGTACATCCCTTTGCAGGTTTGAGTTGCTCGCTAGCACCTTATAGAGTTCTTTGTTGCAGATCATGTTAATGAATACGGTAGAGACTGCTCTCTCATTGGGTCACTTAGTTGTAGGTATCCTCTTGTAGAGACTCCTCACATGTGTTGTGTAGTCTCATAGGTTCTCTTTGTCTTTTAGGATAACATTCATAAGCTTAACAATGAGGTTCTCTTTGTCATTAGAGTATCCCGCCTCCGAGAATCTCTTGATGAAGAGATCCTTCAAATGGGTGAAGTTATTGTGTTCAACATTATCTAGATTGGTAAACCAAGTCTGTCCCTTGTCTCCCAAGTAGAGACAAATGCTTGTGTTGGTTGAGCATGGTCCATGCAATTATTGTTAGCCTCGCACACCTGATCAAACTTCTTGACGAAGCTATAGGGGTCATTTCTTGCTTGATATTTATTGAGTTGCTTTGCAACTATGGATATTTTTGTTTCGCTCCTGGTATTTGGGATGACTCCCAGCTCGGCTAGTAATGACATCGCGAAGGCTGCCCTGCTTTGCTCAATGTTGGCATTGTCTAGTAATCTTTTCATGAGTAGCTTGCTGATTGTAAGGTCGGCTTCTAAGGCTATCTTCATATTGGCATTGCCTCCCATTTTGTTCCTACCTGAGATGGCTAGGATCCTATGAACCTCATTGAGCTCTCTCTCCTCATGCAACATATGAGCCCTTTGCTCCTAGTTATAACTCGTGATGCACTACAATGCTAGCCTTGCCAATCTCCTCTCCTCCTCAAGGTCAAATATGATATCAACCACTTAGTGGCCTTCCATGATACACTATCCTTGTATGCTAGTCATGCTATGTGACAAGTCATTGCATGTCGTGTAGGTACCTTGCCACGTTAAGGTCCAAGTCAAGGTCAAGGTCATTCTCATTCAAGTTGGTACTTGCAATGGTTGTTTTCTCATCACCTACTAGTGCTTCTATGAGGTCAATTATGTTGAGTAAAGATGTGTCTCTAGTCTTGGCCAATTCTTCCTTCCCTCAATGGTCTCTGATGGTTCTACTTTTTCTAAATCTTTATTTTTGGTGTCTTGGGTCACTCGTCCAGTTACTGAGGTTGCACTCCTATTGGTAGGTTCGTTTTTAGTGTAATCTCCCTTAGTGTATTCCTTGTTAATCCAATACTTATATACTAGTGCGGTGCGATGACTCAAAATTCAAGTTGAGTGAAATCAAGCTTTCCATCTTTCACATGCGCTTAAGTGTCTACAATGCAAAATGTTATCTTTGATGTAGTCAATCACATCCAATCGGTTTCATATCATTGCAGTTTTTTTCACATGGACCATGATTATTCCTAACAATCAACTTTGGGTCATTCACAAGTTGTAATAGGTGGTCTGCCGAGTGTTCACAACCCAGATGGTCAACTTAGATCTCTATCAAGGATAAGCAAGTAGTGATCAGTTATTTCAGTCACTCTTGGACTATTACATCAAAGTTTTGAGCACAAATTGTCCTATGGTCTCATCTATTGGTCTAGATTTCTATTTGGTTTCCTAGATAGCTAGTTGTAGGCCCTAGCAGTCTTAGAGTGGCTTAAAAATGGTCAAAATTAGAGTTTTAGGTAACTCATCTGAGTTTCAGAATTGACCACCTAGATTTGACTATCCGAGTGGACTCCTATAGGTAAGTGACTATCTGAGTGGTTAGATTCGGACTCGAATGAGGGGTGGCCATATGAGGGTCCAAAGTTGGCTGTCTGAGGCCCGAATTTGGTTTGAGTTTGAGTGGACTCTTGTTGGAGTTGGACATCTGAGTGGACTTAAGTGGCTTGGAGATCCAACCCTAGTGATAAGTATTTGACTATTCAACACCTATGATCACAGTTCGAGCAAAAAAACATACCGAATGGCGCAAATATTGATTTTATTAACTCAAAGAACAACCTCTAATGCACCGAGGGTTCTGAATCAATGAAGACTCAAGGCATACCTGGAATGCCCAAATGTATCAATGCCAAGGATTGCTACTACTACTACCTCTGGACTTGTAGCTCTCTATCTCTCTCTTAATGGCTCTCTCTCAATCTCATAGTGTGAAAATGAGCTCTCTCTTCCCCTTTTCACCTTTTGTGCTCTCTCTTTCTCCCCTTACACTCTATTTTCCTTCCTAGACATAGAAAAATATTTTCCTTTCTTTCCATGTTTCCCTATTTCCTAGTTATACAGAGAGTTATCTTTTCCTTTTTTTTTCATTATTTCCCAAATCTTAATGTCTCAAATTTGATCAAAATATACTTCTCCTACTCTAACTAATTCACAGAAAGCATTCTAAACCTAAACTAATCAATAAGAGAGATCAAATGATCTCCGACTCCCTCACTTCCTACGTAAAGCCAAGTGCCATTTTGGAGATGAACTCCTACTTCATCACTTAATTTGGAGCACGTAAGCACTCAAGCTTGAATCCGTTGGTCCCAGAAAAATGGAACCAAAATATTGTTGCTCTTGCAGGAGCAAACCACCAAGACCCATAGATTGCTTATTGCTTCAAGCATTTTAAGCTAAGAGCTATGGCTACCTCTCACATAGCCATCCACACTCTTCCACACACGAATGTAGTGAGCTTACCTTTGAATCCGATCGAGTGTCTTCTCCCACAAATTCGTCGATGGCTCCACGATTCAAGATGGCTCTCAAATAAGCTCCATCTCTAAGCTCCAAGCTTCGACCTCCATAGCCATGTGTGCAAAAAAGGAGAAGAGAAGAAGAAGAATATGAAGAGAAGAGAATAAGAGCTTCTCCATAATCCCTCACTCTCTTGCATGCACACACATTCTCTCCCACACTCCCTCTCTCATGCACAAGAAGGAAGCAAGAGTAAGAAGCAAGAAGAGAACAAGTTTGTCCATACATAAGGATAAGCTTCTTCATTCATTTCTTGACTTTTAAACATGCCCTATCCCCTCCTTGGTCGCCATCCCCTTCATGGTCCCTAGCCTTTGTCCTGGCCTTTGTCCAATTCTCTACTCTCTTTCCTCCTTCTTCCTATTAGTGCAGGCCTCAACCTACGCCTCTCATTCTTTACAACTTGCATGGGAGAGAACCTGATGCTCTTTTACAAAATGAATTACAATGCGGCTGGCACTTTTCTTGCTAGCACATTCAGGCACACTTATTATTGTTCGCTTCCTTTTACATTTGAGACTTTTCCTTGCATTTCGTACCTTTAGACTTTTTTTGAGTGCACATTTGTCCTCCATCTTTCTCTTGCCTATTCCTTTGTAAAATAGCACAAGGCTTCTTCCTATGCAAGTTGTAAATGAAAAGACGGATGTAAAGGAGCCATGAGAATGGAAAATAATAGAAAAAAAGTGGAAAATAGGACCAAGGCCATACGACGGGTCATGGAAATGGATTGGATACCCAAGGGGAGAAGGGCATATATAAAAGCCAAAAATTGAATATATAAGCTCATTCTTGGTGTGTGTGCAAACTAGCTCTCTTCTTGTTCTTATTCTTGCTTCTTGCTTGTGCGTGAGAGAGGGAGACTGTGAGTGTGTGAGAGTGAGGGACCAAGGAGAAGCTCTTCTTCTCAATATCTCCTTCTTCTCTTCTCTTTTATTGCACACACGGCTATGGAGGTTGGAGCTTGAAGTATGGAAATGGAGCTTGCTTGAGCTAGCACCTTGAATCATGGAGCCATCGAAGAATTTGAGGAAGAGAACTACAACAATCGGACTCAACGATAAGCTCGCTACATCCTTATGCGAGAGCATGCACGATTATGTGAGAGGTAGCCATTGCCACACTCTCTTGAAACGCTTGACTTGATAGGTGGTCAGTAGGGTCTCAATAGTTTCTAGTGATAGCGATGACACGAGGGCTTCATTCCATATTACCGTGTAAAGCACAATATTAGTGAGTTTGGGAAACTCCCAATTCCTATTTTTTGAATACTAAAAAAGTGGCACCCAGATAACATGCCCATAAGTTTCTCAAACCCATATGATGTGACCTATCATTGGAAAGCACTTGAAAAATGGAATCTATTGAGCTCTAGAGCGTTTGATTTAGGGTTATAGTGTTCAAGTTATGACAAATCCAAAGATTTGACCACGTGTCCCAAACTTATTAGAAATTCCCATATTTCCCAATATGTAGACTCATAATTCACATAAGAAATTTGGTTCAGTATATGTGGATAAGCCTTTGGTTCTTGTAAGTTCATATGATTTTGGCTCTATGGTCTATTAGTCATTTGGTGGTGCAAAGTATTTTGTTATATTCACAAATGATTTTTCACATATGGTTTAGGCCCATCCTATCAAGCATAAATCATATGTTTTGCATATGTTTTAATGATTTTGCACCATGGTTGAGAAGTAGTTCAGGTATAGGTTGAAATACATATTGTTTGATAATGGTGATAAATATGTATGTAAGGCTTTTGAGTAGCTATGTGATGAGAGGGATATTAAGTTTTAGTTGACCGCCTATACACCCCACCCCAAAATGATATTGCAAAGCATATAAACAAGGCTATTCAAGAAAGATTCCATGGTATGCTTGCTTAGGCTGGCTTATCACACTACTTTTGGATTGAGATAGTTACTACTACCATGCATCTCATTAATAAATTCTTATGCAATTCTCTTGGTGGTAGAGTTACAAGGACATATTATCTGATAGACCTCCCTTGTATGCATAGTTGTGAGTATTTAGATGTAAGGCTTTCTATCATATTCCCAAAGACATGCACAATAAGCTAAATTTGAAGTCTGCCAAATGCATCTTTCTTAGTTATGGAAATGTAGGTGAAATGGGCTATTGCCTCTGGGATCCACCGGCTCAAAAGGTTATCCATAGCCATGATGTTATTTTCCTTGAGAATAAAATGCATACGAGACCAAAGTAGGTGATTGAGGTACTTAGGATGATCTTTCAAAAGGAGTCTCATGACACACTACAATTAGTCCTAGCAAGATAGTGTGCTACAATTGTTGATGATATAATAGCCCAAGATTTGCATGTTGTGTAGGATCATGATGTTGGTGAGAGAGGATATGTTATCCATGCCCATAGCTAATTTTGGGATGCTCTACCAAAGCCTTGTGTCCTCCTGACCATTATAAGCCCTATATGGATTATGTGACATGATATAATCTATTGAGCCACTTACCTATGAGGAGCCTATGCTCAGATGTGATTCTCATTCTTGGGAGAGGGTTATGCAGTTTGAGTTTAATTCACTATAGAAGAAACATATATGGGACTTAGTTTTTCTGCCTTGTGGAAAGCATGCATTGCCATGCAAGTGGATGCACAAGTTGAAGAGTACGCTTGGTTACCAAAAGCTAGCATATAATGCATGATTGGTTGCTAAGGACTTTGAGCAAGGAAAGAGAGTTGATTTTGATGAGATCTTCTCTCCTATTGTCAAGATGACCACCCTATGCTTGGTCTTGGCCTTGGTTGCTTAGTTGGATTTGGATCTTTATCAGATGGATGCTAAGACAACGTTTGTATGTGTTCCACCTCTGTTTACTCTTGACACACTATATCACCAAATGAGTAGAGAAGTGAAAGTTTGGGCCATAGGTACTTTTTAATGGTGTCAGTATGTGTATTAGAGTACATATCAAAATGCACATCAATATGTGCATAGCAACACATGTTGATATGCATATTGCATATACTAACATGTATATTGATATATATTGTCAATGGATATTCCAATGTATATTGAATGGCACGAATTTTAGCTATGGCCCATCAGAATCTAGTGTTGATATGACCCTCATTTATCATAGTGACAAGCTATAATCATGGTTTTGAAGTACTTAATAGATTTCATTCATTTCATTTTAGAGATCTCCAAATTTTCTTGCATTCAAGTGTATCACTTATCAGGTCATCTTTTGCTACTAGTGAAAACTACAAGTGCAACATGGAGGTGAATAAGAATTGGTAAACCTACATGTTACGTTGCATTTCCTTTTTTTAACCCTTAATATAGTTTGTGTGTAGGTTTTATTATTTTAAAAGTATTAATTTCTTTATTTACACAATGACAACCACATCCTACTTGCTTTTATTTATATAGCTTTATGTTATTTAGAAAGGTACCATTGATAGGACTATAGATTATAATGAAGTTTTACAAGTTTATATGATATACTTGGCTTGATGCTTGTTATGGCTAGAATTCCATTGTCTATTTGGTACTCTTTCATACCTTAGGACTTTTATGTATGTAGGATTTTTGAATTAGCATTTGTAAAGTAACTTCATATGTCATATGATGTTTCACGTGAAAGTCAGGCACAGGTCAAAAACTGTTAGGTAGTTGTATTTGAAAAGAAGTTGTGTGATCAGGGATAATAGACAATTCAAGACAACACTCTGATATGTTGATTGATGCTTGATTTAGACACAAACCTGGAACCACCTTAGGTGCAAACTACAAACCAATTTTTGTGGAATTAGGCTACAAGATCAGGCGGCACGAAGGCTAATGGCATTGATGATGTATTAGGTGCCTTTTATGGGAAGCATTTATGTCAAACAATTACCTTTATCTATCCAATCCTATTCTTACTAGGAGTTGATCTCGAGAATTCAGGGAAGCTCTCGCAAGACAGTATCATCAAGTTCTAGGATTGAATGATAGAAGTGGAGAAGAAGGCTTGGGCAAGCTGGATGAAGTTTGGTTTATTGATGTAGGGTAGACTTCTTTGGCAGGGGGTACCTTTGTAGGTACCTCGATAGTATTTCATTCCCCTGCCACTTCAAAAGATTCTCCTAATTTTTTAGATGATGAGGGAATATTGTCTCTTGAACATCAGGATACTCCTCTCCTAGACAAGCACTTGAGAGGTTACATCATATAGTTTTGGGGAGGACATTTCTGTTTTATAGAGTACTAAAATCTTCACTTTAATCCCTTACCACCTCAAAGGAAGCCCAAGAAGCAAAGCATAATGAATCCAAATCAACTGTTTAATCCAAAGGTTTGAGCATCTAATTTTTTAGGCAAAAAGAATGAAGACCCTGACTGACATGTGGCCCAATTTTAGACAAGGTGGACAGCCAATGGATTCAACCAAATGTATGGAGATCAGGTCAAGAAGCAACAGTTTGCTGCCACCTTACAAGGGAAGGCTAGCGATTGGTTTGCTAGTTATGGAATGGCAACTTTCAATACATATGATGCTTTAAAAACAAAATTTTTGGATAGGTTCCGTAAGGACAAAGCTTCAAGGAAGTTCAAGAAGATCAAACAAAAGACTATGCTAGTGGAGGACTATGCCTAAAAGTTTAAGAACTTGTTGAACAGGTTAGATGTTGATGATGCACCTTCAGTTGAAATGCAGATTACCTATTTTATGAAGGGCCTGAGGGGTAAGATTGGGAACCCTATTGCCAATGTGGAGATGGTTCAAAATGATACACTGAACACATTGATCACGGTTGCTATGAGAGTGGAGAGGACACTTGGTACCTCTAGATCTAAAACTCGTAAGGATGAGGATTCTTCATATTCAGATTCTGATGTAGGTTCATATTCATATTCAAACATAGATAGTGATGATGAGGACATTGATTCCAGTTCAGATTCAAATTATGATTACAGTGACTCTAATGATGATGAGTCTAGTAGGAAGAAGCACAAGAAGAAAAAGAAGAAAGTAGTAGTCATGACTAAGAAGAGGAGAGTAAAGGATAAAGATAAGAAAAAGACAAAGGTCAGCAAGCTAGATAAAAAGATTATACAAAAGCTGAAGGATTTGGGTCTTTCTGATATCAAGAAGAAAGAAAAGTATTGTTAAATTTGTCAAAGGAATGGTCATGAGACTAGGACTTTTTGGTACAATCCTAATGTAAGGATGGCACTGCATATGGCAGTGATGCAGCCTAGGCCAAGACCTATTCAACTAGCTACAATAAATCAGGTTATCACTGACATTATACCTCAGAGGCCCTTCAGGGGACCTAGAAGAATGCATGCAAGACAACCTTGGGGAAATTTTCTGGCACAGCAATAAACCACCCAAACATGAGTATGCCACTATTGTGGAGGTCAAGGACACTTTGTTAGACCAAACTGTGAACTTTGGGCAAGGAATAGGATTGAGAGAGGAATGCCAATAGCAAGGTCCCACAATGATGGAAGACCTGTAGGAGCATCTCATCAACAGCATCCACCTACCTCAGTTGCAGCAGTCCTTATTGAGTTAACTAATCAAGATATGGTAAGGCAATTTCCTGAAGGTATAGGTACTGATGGCTATAAGAAAACTCATCAAGAGGAGGTTCAAGAAAGGGCAAGGGAGGTGTCAAGTAACACTAATGTTGTAAGTATGCATGTTGAATGTGATTGTTTTGATTATACTGAAGTAGAGGATTTTCAAAAGAAAGCAATGGTCTTAGCAGTGACTAGAAGCCAAGCTGGTATGAAGCTTGATTGGCAAGAATAAGAGAAGACAAGGAAAAAGGCAATGAAGCAGGTTAGAAAGTTGCAAAAACTTGTTGAAAATTCTGAATTTGATCAAGTTGTTGAGGTAGGGGATTCATGTAATCAAAAGTTTAAGGAGTTGCAGGATTGTCTTCCTAAACAACAGGAGTACTTTCATGAACAATGGATTAGGTTCTTAATTGTCAAGAACGATTCCCTAATAGTACAGTTTTCTGCAAAGTCATAGCAAGGCGGTTCAAAAGAGCTATTCCAAACCCTAGCAAAGTGTTCTTTGCACTTAACCCTGGAGTAGATTTTGGAAGGAAAGTTACTCTTGAAGATCAGGCAAAAGCAACAAGAAGTTCTTGAAAGTACAGTAGTTCAGGATCAGCAAGTTCCTGACTATTAGGTAGTTATACCAACCCAACAAGAGGCTGTGGATTATCAAGTGCCTACCATTCAAGTTGAGTACGCAAGAAGAACACATGATGATGTCTTGTTGGATGGGGGTTCGGGAGTTAATATACTTCCTGAACATACATATTTGGCAACTAAACAAGAAGAGCTACTACCAGCCCTATTTCAGGTCAGGATGGCAGATCAAAGGAGGTTACAACGTTTGGGTATTCTTTAGAATCAAAAAATTTGAGTGGTTGGCCTGAAATTTAGGGTGAGTTTTGTTGTCTTAAGAATGTCGCAAATTGGAGATTCTTATACAATGCTTTTGGGCAGACCATGGTTTAAATTGGCCAAATTGAAGTAGGATTGGTGGAATGATTATGTGTGTATTCCCAAAGGCCTTAAGGAAATCAAGTTGTCAACAGTTAATAAGGTCATCTTGAAGAGTTCATCTAGACTTGTAGTCGCTCTGATTATTAACCTTGCAGATGAAGTGGAAGATGGTGAGGAGGAATTATTTCTTCAGGTAAATCCTTTTGTTCAGTCTTTGAAATAGATGTGGATAATGTTATTTAGGAGTATTAGGATTCTCTTATAAAGGCAGGGAATGAAGTTGTGGAAAATCAAGCAGTTTCAAATGCAGTTCACAACTAGTCATTAGGATAGAATTTTGAAGGCCTTCTTGCAGGTCGAAGGCAACCTACATTTCAGGATAGGTCATGGAATGAGTGGTATACAATTATTCAGGACCAAGGACATAGTCATCTTGAAGTTTTTCAACAAGAAATACATGAAAAGGACCAACCTATTTTGGACAGTTTTATGGGCAGTCCTGATGTATTGGAGGTAGAAGGACAAAAAGCCATCATTCAAGTTGAACTAAGATATGAGCATACAATGAGAAGATTTGCAAGGGTAGTTGAGGACAAGGTTCAAGAAGTTAATTTAAATATTGAAGGGGAGGCCAAACCCATTAAGGTTAGTATTTTTTGGAAGAAAACTTCAAGCAAAATCTAATTCAGTTGTGCAAAGAATTCCACGAGATTTTTGCTTGGGATTATACGGACATGAAAGAATTTGATCCAGCCATCTATCAACATAGGATAAATTTGAAGAGAGATGTTAAGCCAATTATTTAGAAGAGGTATAGAATGATCCCTAACTGTGCTAAATAGGTCAAAGAGGAAATTGACAAGCTTTTGAGAGTTGGGTTCATCAAACCGATTAATGAGGTTACTTTGTTATCTCCTATTGTTGTGAAGCCCAAGAAGGATGGGAAGATTCAAGTCTATGTGGATTACAGGAAATTAAATGCAACTACCATTATAGATCCCTTCCCATTTCCTTTTACCAACTCTTTCCTTGATGATGTGGTAGGCCATGAGATGTACAATTTTCTGGATGGGTTTTCAGGATACAATCAAATTAGGATGCATCTAGAAGATATGGATAAGACAACTTTTATCACTGAGTGGGGAGCATATGTTAGTACAATCATGAACTTTGGAGATTGAAGAATGGGCCTCCTCAGTTTTAGGGATAGACATTTGAGCCATACCTAACAACTTTTGTGCAAGTATTTATTGATGATTTTTGTGTTTTAGGGGTAGCAGGAGAGAGCATTTAAAACACCTTAGGTTATGATTTGAAATATGTCGATGATTTGGCATGTCATTGAACCCCTTTAAGTTGGTGTTTGGAGCAAAGAGGGGTGTGCTTTTAGGCCACATCTTGTTTGAAGAAGGTATGAGTATAGATCCAATAAAGATTACAGTTTCTAGTTTATGTTTTTTATTTTTTATTTTCTTACTTCTCTTTGACACACAAAATAGACAACAAAAAAAACATAGCTTTAAGGTTGCTTTTATTCTTTTTTAGTTGCTTTCTTGCAAAACATCGAGAGAGAGAGAGAGAGAGAGAGAGAGAGAGAGAGAGAGAGAGAGAGTGTGTGTGTGTGTGTGTGTGTGTGTGTGTGCGTGTGTGTGTGTGTGTGTGTTGGGGCACATTAACTACTTGGGCTTAAGGGTTCTTGCTTTAGGTTAGTTGAGGGTCCTCTTGTATGGCATTTGAGATGTCTCTATAGACACCCATGTACTCCCATTTTGCCCTATTCAATGCTTGATTCACTAGTGATATTACTTCTTCCTTTTCCTCTCCCACTCCCAACATGCATTCTTATGGCTTCCATCATGGAATGAGAGCATCTTGATCCATTCACCTTATCACCTAAAAATATATATAACCTCATAATAAGAAATGATGGTGGTACAACTAATACTTGGCAATTAGCTATCTTGCAATTCCTCTATTGTTGATTATGCTATCAGTTGTTTAGCTTCATGATAGTTTAATGTGGTGCCTATTGTGTCAAGCAGCCTACTGGCTTGGGAAGTACATTTGCTATAAGCTATTGGTGGTATTGTGTGGACATCATATTCTAACAAGAGTCTCTTCTAAGCTCAAATTTTAGTGCACTTTTTTATTTTAATTGCATTATTCTATTCTCATGTCTACACATGGATTACTTTTGCAATCCCTCACATCCATCTTTTGAAAAACATCAAGTATTCTTGGTCGTGCAAGAGGCAAGATGTTTTTATTAGTTTGAGAGCAATTAATGTGGAGATTTGGGATTTTCTAGCATTTCTTAATGGTGCACTGTCACCTTTTTTCTAGTAATCTAGTGATATTAATTAGAAAAAGGTAATACATATAGCAATAGTTTATTTGCAACATCAAACAAGGCAGGACCAATTCAATTTGTATGCCACATTTAACATCTTGTAAACAAACAATTTCCACCCTATACCACATGTATAGAGCCCTAACTCTCTCTTTTGTCAAGATAAAAAATCCCCTAAACATTCCAATAAAAATTTCTAACTTTATGCATTAGAAACAAGTTAAGAGGTACCTCCCAAACCCTCCAATAGGGCAAACACATTAATGAATCTTGGCTCACCTCTAGCCAACTTTTTAAGAGAAATTTTACCTACCGTCATTTTCTTTTTACCTTTATTTCTCGGCTTCTTCTTTTTTGTAATCCATTCCTTTGTCCCTCTTACAAGTGGACTCCTTGATTGGCTAGGACTACATATCATTTTACCAGGAAATGCCTTAATAAGACAAAGTAGAGAGAAAACAATGGCATGGTGCCAAGATGCATCCTCGCTGTTGCTTCCTCCATTTCACTTGCGTGTGGAGTTCCACCATCCTTTTTGAATTTGGAAGAGTAGTGCTCCACTTCACCTATTTGTTGGATCTATTCTTCAACTTGGCATGTTTCTACTCATTTGTTGGTGGACATTCTAAAAATACTATCTTTGATCAACCTTGAGGATGGTAGTAGTGGGCAAGTGCTTTTGTTGCTCCATGTCACAAATGTGGTAGCACCATCCCATTGCTCAATGCTCGTATGGGGATCTCATAGGGATTTGGATCTTCATTTACCATTGTCCTTGATTTAGATTGTGGTCCCCCTTTGTGGAATTCTGTGGTCTTTATCTTGGCATTGAGGGCTTCTAGGTGTTTATGGGTTTCTCTTCTTCTTTGAGCACTCTACATGTGGCATTGTATATACATGAGCGGGATTGCTTTTGTGTACCAATGATTTTTTGCACTCTATCGTCTAGGGATATTCTTCTCAAAGATTTTACATTGTTGACTATTGTGGATCAACCACATATGTGTTCTTCGCCATTGACTTAATGACCATAATGGAGCTTTTTCATCTCTCCCATTGTGCGAGTGGAAGATCTAGGCAAGAGGTGTTTTTCCCTCTTGAGATTTTATCCTTTGGAGTTGGTCCTTTATTTCTTAAACTGCCCAAGGGAGAGTAATGCAATGTCATTTTTCTTATTCGATGAGGCACAAACTTTCTAAGCACCAATGTTACTTTTTTCTTCTTGTGACTCTAAATTCAGCTACATTAGGGTTTATTGTTAAACTAAGTCTAAGGGACAGTGAAGTGCCTTAAGATTAAGGCTTTTTGGTTTTAGTTCAGTTGTTCCATCATCTAAATGCTTGGCCCACTCTCATTTGGGTCCTCCTATATATATGTCTACATATAGACACCCTTGTACTCTCCCATTTAACCCTATTGCATGCATTGTTCCTTGTTCTATTGCCTCTCTCTTTTTCTATCATTGGCTTCCATCATGTCAATGAATCCATAATGAAGACATGAGACTATGGTGATTATGCTAGAAAAATTTTCCATTTTGAGAAATACTCTTTGTCATCATTCATTTCCTTAAATAGCCATTTACTTATATAAATTTTGTGTGACATCAATTATTATGTTTTATCAGCTACCTCATGTTTTTTAGAGTGTAAACATGGATTGAGTGGTGGGTAATCTTGCGTGATTATTCAAGAAACCTAACAAGTTATTTCAATGTCAAAAAAAGCCACACATGTATCGATAGATTCAATAACATTTTTCAATAATTAAAGCACCAAAGACCCCTTCTTGAGATTGTTACTATGATGTCTTATTAAAAAACACTCTTAACTAGACTCAAATGTAACCAACTATTAGTGCATTATTTGAAATATCAAGGTTCCTTCTTGTGATTACTTGAGTTTTACTTAAACTCTCTTTTTTGCCCTTGCATGTTGCTATTTTCTTGTTCTTCTTTGCTACTTTTCTTGATTTGCAAGAGAATTGCAGCCTCCCTTACAACCTAGGTTTTCGTGGTGCTTGGAGGGTATTATTCAATTATTTTGATGTCAATGAAATCATAACCTTTGACACTTTCAATTGCCACTCTATGCCAATAATTTCTTGAAAGAGAATGTATGCGTATTTTAGTGAATATCTAGATGATTTAACCACACAAATGGATCAATACCCTTTTGCACTCATTAAAAACCATGGGTAGCTATCAAAGTATATAGTAATTTTGATGCTACTAAAGTTATTTTCAAATTTCTATAACTCCTTGTAGGACTAGAAGATATGATGTTCAGTACACCTTGGGTGTGTTTTGGTCATAGGCCTCTACCATTTGGTGTATTAGACATCAACATGTATAACAAAAGGTTAAGAGCCCTCCATGCTATGCAACTACATATTTTCACACAATTGCGATGGCTATTTTACATAAAAATTATCTCTAAGGATCAACCACAATCATTAGCAAGCAAAGCTTATAGTATGTGTGCACGAGTTTGGTTGGAGCCTAAAACATGGGAAATAAAGTGACCAAGACAATGGGTTTTAAAGTTCACAATGACATATGAGAATCTATAGAGAGTAAGATCCTCACAAATTCAAGAGAGATAAAGTGTATCTAATCATTTTAGCTATGACTCTTAGGAACAAGGCCAAGAGAAAACAACTCATATAAGGGGAAAATCAAGATTTTATGAGCATCCCACTTGCACGTGCACTTTGGAACTAGAAGGCATCATGTTCTTGACTTTTTCATCTAGTTTCTCTAGACTTGGTAAGTTGTACCATTTCTCTCTTTATGCAATACTTTTTTATTTCAAATAGACACAATCATTAATTATTAAATGATATAAATCATATGCTAATCCAAATATTTAATTATTTTTCTATATAGTCCCACAATCTTGGAGAATGTGAACTTTCATAAAGCTATTGGGTTTATTGTTTAAGCAACATTGTGGAGAGTGATGCACATTAATCTCCATATTGGGTAAACTATTGTGATATTGGCTCAAAGCCACAAAATGCATGATTTGACAAGAATCTTATTCATCACTTGAGTTTTTGCAAGATTTTGTATAATAATTTGATATCAGTAGTACTGTTTGGAATGATAAGTGTTCAATAAGCATGGACTTGCCTTGAAATTTAACAAAGTATTTTTTTTCTAGTTTTAAAGTTGATCTAAAAATATTGTATGCATGCTTTAGGACAAGGTCCTTTTCATTGTCTTATTTGAAGATGTAGACACATTTGTAAGGGTCCACTTAGAGAAATTACTCATGAAATTCATCATGCATAACATAGACTACCTTCTTATGCAATCCCTACTCACATCGTCAATGAACAAGTGTTCAAACATATGCTAAGAACTCATCTAGAGGAAGGCCAACAAAGTAAGTTTCTATCATTTCTCTAATCATAGACTTAGCCATTTTTCAATCTAAAGCTATTTCAAGCTTTGTTTTTTTACCTTTAAGTACTCCACAAGTTGTTTTACCTTTTTTTGTAATTCTACATAGGTTGTTCAAAACCTACAAAATAGGTCAAGGCTTGCAATTCTTTTATAAAGAGACAATATATAGATTATCAAACATTGATAACTAGAGATAGACTGTTAGAAACTAGCATTGATAGAGCTACAAACTATTAGAAACAAGCAATTTCACGTTGAGTGTTTTTGGACACAGGTCATAGAGTATAGATTTCATAGTTTTGGAGTTTGTTGTCGATTGCTATTGTATGCAACAAGTTTTATTGGAGTAGAAACTTTGATGTATATACTCTAGTAATTATTGAGTTACATATAATGTTATACTATTCATGCATGTTATCTCACAAATGAGTAAGAACATTGTTATTTAACATCCTGTGGTGGTTTCGGGAACATCAGTCTACTAATGTGCTTGTGAATAGATAGAGGCTATTATGCTACTATATCTTTCAAATCCACTATTAGGCTACACTTGGTAAAATCTATGTATTTTATACTTGTGAATGAGACCACTATGCATGACCTCTTGAAGAAGCTAAGTGACACTTTTGAGAAGGAATTCGCCTCTAATAAGGTGCATCTCATGAACAAGTTGTTTGAGTTGCAGATGAAAGAGGGATTTACTATCACCTCCCACCTTAATGAATTCAACATCATATTCAATGAGATGCAAGCTTAAAGTTGAAATCTAAAGATGAGGTTAAGGTAATCTTTTTTTTGTGATCATTATCTCTATGCCATGAGGTACCTTTAGAACAATTATCAATGATTCAGTCCTAGATGGTGAGTGAAGTCTAATAATACTATGGGAAGTTTATTGACTGAAGAAATATGCATGAACTCCATGCACCAAGGTCCAAAGTCATGTAATTGTATTAATCAAGTAGTCAAATGTATCTTCATAGCATCATCTATTGGAACATATGTCTAGAAAAGATATGGAAATGATATCTCATTTGGGTCACTTATCTTCACTTCAATTTTCAATCTTCTTGCTTGTAAGCATTGTATATATGGAAAGAATGCACATTCAACCCCCATAAGAAAAAAATAACACAAAAAAGAGTGAGAAGCTTTGACTTAGTACATGGCAATATATATAGGCATATGCCTAGAAAGTCTATAGCATGGATTTTATTTTATCACGTTCATTAATGATGCAACTAAGAAAGTGTGGACTTTCACTATGGTTAAGAAAGATTAGGCTTTGTCTTGTTTTTAGAAATTTCTAGCACTTACAAAAAAACTATTTTGGCAAGAGACTTAAGTGTCTTAGAAATTGATAATAATGGAGAATATGTTTCTCATGAATTTAAAAACTTTTCTCAAGCACATGGGATAAAAAGGAAAGTCACTAACCTAGTAATCCTACTACCCGAAATGGTATTGCATAGCATATGAATAAGGCAATAAATGAAAGGATGTTGCATATGCTATCTAATGTTGAACTTACTCAAAGATTTTGGATCGAGGCTGTGGTGACTATTGTACATTTGATAAACAAGTAGTCTAATGCTACTTTGGATGGCAACATTTTGAAGAGGTATGTTTGGGCAAGAAGTCCTCTTATGATGACCTAAGAGTATTTGGCTATGGAGCTTATGTAGATGTATCAAAGAAAAAGTGCATGGAAGTTAGATCCAAAATCTATTGAATGCATATTTTTTAGCTATGGATAGAGTGGCAATAAGGATTATCACCTTTGGATCCAAAAGATAGATAAATTAGTCATAGTAATAAAAATATGAATCTTCAATGAGAAGAAGATGCATGAGTAGACTCTTGACAAAGCGGAAACAATAAAGGTTACTTTTTAGAATGTAGTATACCTATTATTTTGCCATATACGACAAGTACTACTCCACCAAGTATGCAGAAAGAGGGCAAAAATGATGATGGTGAGCCAAAAGTAGCAAGACTTATTGAACAAAAAGTTGAAAGCCCTATGTTGTTTCATGGAGGCTGAAATTTAAACTCCAAGTCATCCAATTGTGCTATGGAGATCAATTTGTATATCTCATTCCACTAAGAGATTCAGCTTGGGATTCACCATGTCACTGTTGATAGATTGTGAGCAACCATATCGTTATAAAAAGGTCATGACCCATGATGATAAGCTTAAGTGGGAGCTAGCTATGTACTCTAAAATGGATTCCATTATGAAGAATTAGATTGGAGAGTTGGTTCCTTTGCTAAAGGAAAAAAATACTTTGCCATCCAAGTGGATCTATAAGTTTAAGGTTACAAGTGATACTAAAACAAAGTACAAGACAAGGTTAGTGGCCAAACATTTTAAGCAAGAAAAAGATGTGGACTTTGATGAGATATTTTCACCTATAGTTCAATTAACTACCCTTTGCACTATGCTTGCCTTGGCAGCTAAGGATGATATAAACCTTATACAATTGGAAATCAAGACAACATTTCTACATGGTGACCTTCATGATATGATCTACATGTAGCACTTAAAGGATTCTGCGGAACATGGCAAAGAAAAGCTTGTTTGCAAGCTATAAAAGAATATTTATGGATTAAAGAAGGCCCCATGATAGTAATTTGATGCCTTTATATAGCCTCATGGCTATAAAAGAAGTGAGATTGATTGCTAGTTATCCACTAGAAAGGCTAAAGATGGTAGCTTGATATTGTTGATCATTTATGTAGATGATATATTGATAGCTGTAGAGGTGACAAGGTCAACCACCAAGACCCACAAACCACTTATTCTTTCAAGTATTTCAAGCCGAGCACTAATGGCTACCTCTCATATAGCCGACGCGCTATCGCTCTCTACGAGTGTAATGAGCTTACCTCCATGCCCGATCGAGTTGCCTCCTCTCCTAAGCACTCCAGTAGCTCCATGATCCAAGTGCAAGCTTCAAGTGAGCTCAATCCTCAAGCTCCATGCTCCATGCTCCAAGCTCCATTGCCGGGAGCAAGAGAAGAGAAGAGAAGAGAAGAGAAGAGAATAAGAGAGGAGAAGATGGAGAGCTTCTCTACCATGGTCCCTCACCCTCACACACTCACTCCGTCACACTCTCACATCCCTCTCTCAAGCACAAGCTCAAGCAAGCAAGAAGAAGAATAAGAAGAATAAGAAGAAGAGAGCTACTTTTGGCCACACAAAAGAATGAGTTTCTTTACTTACTTTTTGCCTTTTATACAAAACCCTAACCCTAATTCCCTTTGGGTGGTTATCCCCTTTTTGGGAGCTTGGCCCATTCCTCCAACCCTTCTCCTCCTCTTCCCTATTAGCACGACCTCAACCTGTGCCTCTAACCATTTACAATTTGCACGGATGAGAGCTCGGCGCTCTTTTACAAAATAAATCATGGTGCGCCTTGCGCTCTTTTACAAAAGTATTGACTTGCGTTTTTTCTTGTGCGCCTCTCTCCTTGATTTAGGACTTTTTTGCACTTCTTGTGTTTCTTGATTTTTCTTGGCGTACCTTCGTCTTCCGTTTCACTTTTGCCTTGGCCTTGTCTTTTGCTTTAGATTTTCCAAATTTTCCACCTTGTTCGTCTGAGGGTTAACATTACCCCCTCCTAGATGAGTGCCAATCCCATCGCACTCTCCGGCGTAGGTAGCAGACTTAGGCATGTACCAAAGACATGGGTGTGGAAGGGACTACTGTGGTTTGCCTTTGAGGAGTTTTGGTGGTGGTACGAATAAAGGTCATTGGTGGCACTTTTTGGGCCTGATTGGCTAGTGATACGGTTGTTGGAGTTGGTGATAGGGTTGTTCTTTGTTGGGAGTTGCACTCATGACTAGCACAGGTGTTGGTGTTCTAGGGATTCTGCTCGTTGATGATTCTTTGGTGGGCTTGCATGATGATAAAGGATAAGATTTTAGAGTTGAGTGTTGATGAAGAGCAGATGGTACTTTCATTGGAGTCTTCAATACCTACAATCGAAAACCTCTCATATGGTCTCTCCCTAGGGGTTAGTGCTATTCTTCTTATCATGCACAAGATATAGTGTAATTAGTTTGGGAGACAAGTCAAACTCTAAGCAAGCCAAGAGTATTGTGTTTCTCATAGCAATGTGTGGATGAAGCGAGGGTTCAATGGGGTGGAAAGAATTGTCGATGTTGAGGAGAAGTATACTTGAAGGCTTCTTGAGACATCATTTATGATTTTGAAAACACGATATAGCATAATTGAACTCATTGACACCTTAGCTTTTGGTGGCTACTTTTAGTGTTTGAAGAGTATGGTGTACTTTCCATGGTCTTTCATGCCTTACTTACCACTATTGATTGCAATGGCACTGAGATGGAGTGTGAAAAAGAATTGTGCAAATGGTTCAAGGTGACAGATCTAACCATAGGCAAGACGAGCTCCCTAGGTATGTCATGCCCTTCATTTGCCCTGAACAATTGTGGGGGATGTAGAAAGGGCTGAGGGACTAGGGACGGAGCCAATTGACCAAGGTCACTAAGACGTACCTTATTTGAGGATCCCTAGGTGCTATGCTATGATCGTGGATGCCTCTTTTTCTTTTTCTTTTGTTTTCTCTTTTTTTTCTTTTTTTGATTAAAATGAATACAATCAATGCAATAGATTGAGGCTATCAGTCTTTCATTTGGCTTGAGAAATGTTGAGATCCAAAGGCTGTGAAAAATAAATATTACAAAGATGATTGTGTTACTAGCCTCGATGCTAGAGGAACAGTTGTTGAGATGAAGAGATACACTTGAGATTTTGCAAACCTCTTTGTAACATGTGAGGCATGGGAACAATTGAGGTAGCAACTGGAGTGAGCTATGCATGGACAAGGGACAGATCATCTGGTGAATTGAATCCTAGTTGATGAAGAAATTGTCATTGTTGAGAGTGTGGCTCTTACCCGAATGTAGAGTTTGGCCAAGAAAGAGAGAGTAGCCAATGACTATGATTTGGGCCATGCTCAAATGCAATGTGTGCTTTTTGCAAATATGATTTTCTCTTCCAGCATCGGGGCTTCTGTCATGGTTCTTTTTTCTTGGTATTTCTATCACTTTCTCCATAATGGTTCTTTGTGGGATTGGTGGTCTTGTGGTGACTTGGACATTGAATGCTTTCGTACAAAGACTTGTGTCATCCTGCATTCACTTAGCAACTTGTGAGAGTACATACAAGTCATATGCTTCAACAATAATAAGCAGGTGTAGCTCGAAGAAACGTCACTTATCTGAATCTCATAGTGCTGACTTTGATGCATATCACCTATGCTTGATTATCATTGCTTGTGTGTGTGCTGGCTTTGCTTCTTTTGGTATTATTCATACACAATCACAAAACACATTGTTTATTTATATGCACGTTTATGAATCCACATCACTTCATAAGGATAAAAACCAATTGTAGAACTCATGATTGTACTGGAGTGTGGCATACATATCTAGTAATCATGGCAACCTACTCAGTAACAATAGATATTTTGCAACATCAAGTAGCATGGTGCCTTATCCGAGTCTACTGGCAACATGTAGCTCCTCCTCAATGAGAATTTTATCAATCAAAGAGTTATCTTGGCTAGTTCCAACTAAGCCCATATCCCAAATGGTAGTCAGTACTTGAAAGAAACTTGGCACCACCATTGGGCCAATTGCTTCTCTAAGACTCTGTCATAATCTAGACTCCAAGTTCGGCCATTGTAGCACGGTTTTGAAACCAATGTTTTTCAAATTGACTTCAACTCTCTGATTTTCACTTTATTTGCTCTATCTCTAAGAGATTTGGTTGGCAAAGCGCTTCTTGAATGTCATAGTCAAGCATAGTATATCGGCTTCCTCATCAAAGATGAGTTGCATGCATTCATGTAGAAGCTTGTCATTGTGCTCGTTAAGATATTCTTGCTCTTCCCAGGATAGTAGATATGATAAATATTCCTCAAGCTGCTCCCTAGGGAATGTGTCCATGTCTGCAAGGACGTAGGCGCATGAGAATAATTTGAGTCTAAACTTCAACTCGGTCAAGCACTCTGTGACACTTCTATGTTCTATGAGGGCTTGCTCGGTTGCTATCTCATGCAAGGTTTTGGGAGTTTCCCTAGGCTTTAGCATAGCTGGGGGCTCATGCCTAAATGAGCAAGATTGGTCAATGCTAGGATTGCTTATGTCCTCGGGGTTTTCATGTTTCTCCTGAGGCTTTGCTGCTATTATGTCATGGTTCTCCTCATATGTGGCTGGTATAGTTTCATCAACCTATTGTGACAGTGCTGCATCCACTCTTGATTGGTCAATGTAAGTTCTGTTTGTTAGTGGATTGAGCGTTGCAAGCAACTGTTGATGGTAATGGTTGCTTTGATTTATTAGAATATATGGATGTGTCTCAAGTTTCACAGTTGTTAGGAGAGATGGCAATGGGTTCATTCGTGGGTGGACTCAATGCTTTATTCCTTAGCTCTTTAGCACTCTTAGTCAATCTTCTTGGCATCTACAACCATTTGCAACTACCATTGTTTTCATTATTTTCTCCTCTTTTTCTTGGGCAATTGAGGTGTATCCTGTAAAGACTCAAGACCCTAAACTAGGTCAGTCGTTGTTGATTGGTTGGGCCTCAACATTCTCTTTTTTTGGTGTGTCCTAATGGGACATAGTTGTGGCCTGCTGAATAGCCTCACTAGGTTGTGAGGGTACAACTACCTCTCTTTTTGAAGAGTCTAGCTCTTCAGCTAATTCCCCTCCATTTAGCCCCTCATCCAATTGCATTGACAGTCGTTTGCTCTAGACTCTTGTCATTACCCATTGGAACATGCCTCCATTGCTTCTTATCAGAGCGGATATTGTGTTTAGAGCTGTTTTTCTCTTTCTCTAGAGGTTCGGGTGACTCTAATCTAAAACCAAAAGACAGTTTAGGGTTCCTATCATGTAGGCTTAGACAAAACCTGCTGAAGAATTCAAGGTTGATGGGAAGCATAGAGATCTAGAATTTTAGGGACTTGAGTGAGGCAATTGAGGTGTGGACTCAATGCTTTATTCCTTAGCTCTTCAGCACTCTTGGTCAATCTTCTTGGCATCTACAACCATTTGCAACTACCATTGTTTTCATTATTTTCTCCTCTTTTTCTTGGGCAATTGAGGTGTATCCTGTAAAGACTCAAGACCCTGAACTAGGTCAGTCGTTGTTGATTGGTTGGGCCTCAACATTCTCTTTTTTTGGTGTGTCCTAATGGGACATAGTTGTGGCCTGCTGAATAGCCTCACTAGGTTGTGAGGATACAACTACCTCTCTTTTTGAAGAGTCTAGCTCTTCAGCTAATTCCCCTCCATTTAGCCCCTCATCCGATTGCATTGGCAATCGTTTGCTCTAGACTCTTGTCATTACCCATTGGAACATGCCTCCATTGCTTCTTATCAGAGCGGGTATTGTGTTTAGAGCTGTTTTTCTCTTTCTCTAGAGGTTCGGGTGACTCTAATCTAAAACCAAAAGATAGTTTAGGGTTCCTATCATGTAGGCTTAGACAAAACCTGCTGAAGAATTCAAGGTTGATGGGAAGCATAGAGATCTAGAATTTTAGGGACTTGAGTGAGGCATAAGACTTATGCGCTAACATCAAGTACCATGCTCCCTACTCCTAGCCTGCTAGCCACATGTAGATATTCTTCTAGAAGCAATTTATCGTACAAGGGATGTTTTTGGACAATGGCAAAAAGCTGGACCTCATGGACCATTGCCAACACTCTTAATGAGGTCAGGGCAACGTAAATGAGATCATGTATTGATGTCCAAAGGGTTTTCCTTTGCTTAGCAAGTCTCATTAGTTGATGGCCAATTTTGGTTGCCAAACTTTGGTTGGAGTACCATTTTTGCACAAAGCTACCTTGTCCTTTCCCTTTTCATTTGATTGCCTTGAGCTTTTCCTTGTTTGTCTCACATTGAGCAATATAGAGTAAGGGTATCAAGCGCAATTACCTTGTCCTTTCCCTTTTCATTTGATTGCATTGAGCTTTTCCTTGTTTGTCTCACATTGAGCAATATGGACTAGGGGTATCAAGTGCAATTACCTAGCTGTGGCTTTTGAGATGTCCTTTATAACTTCTTCAGCGACAACTACATAGTAGAAGCAAACATGTTGTTGCTCATCATGGGTCAGCTATGAGCTTTGTGTGCTTTAGAGTTGGCCTTCCAATGTCCACAAGGACATACGCATGTGTGATGGCTGTCAACTTGTAATCAAGCTTCATCATGCACTTCATCTCTGGTTCATTGGTCAAATGCACTATCTCTTTGGCCAAATATTCAACAAATTTCTCCTCAAGCCTAGGCTTTAGGTGCCTCAAAAGTGTTGGAGGTGTCAAGGATGTTGGTTGCAACATCTCTTCCATATAGGTGAATTACTAAGGACACGTTCTGCAAGGGGCGTCGTCATGGCCAAAGGTTGTGACTGCTGTGATTCCTAATTGGAAGTAGTAGCGGCTAGTTCGGTGGATTGGCTACCATTGGCAGGCTGCAATGTCAAGTCCTTAAGAAGATCAGAAGTGGTCATGTCTTTTATTGCCCTTTGTGCATTTAGTTCTGTAGATTAAGTGTCAATTGAGCTAGTCATGGAAAAACTTAGTTTACTGATGTGCTACAAGTACTAAATATTATAACATATTTTCATTCTATCGGTCATATGGTAGAATAGGGATTGCAAGTTCGGTTCACATTTGATGGTTGTTATATAGAAGATATAAAAAATAGTTGTAAGTTGATTGCATAAGGGAAATATGCTAGTAGGTTGCTTACTTTCGATATAAGTCTTCCTAAAATCAATGTTGCCATGTTTGCACAAAGTTTAGGTATTGTCATTGATATTAAAATTTGGCATAAGAGAATTGATCATGTGAATGTGCAGTGGTGGCTGAAAGACATGCAGTCAAAACAGTAAGTCTTCATTTTTTAGTTTGAGATTAGCATGCTTCCTCCTTTTCTTGGCATTTTTCTTTTCTACTATCAACCATTTACTGTAGTTGGTCCTTCAATGGAAATTCCAACTATCTTGCTTTGTGCTCTAGTGATAGCACTGACTAGAATAGGAACAACATCCTCATCCTTCATCATTTCCACCACAAAGAGACTTAAAGGCATTAAAGGCATGATTTCCTTACTAGTACTAGCTTTGCATCTTCAGAAATCTTAGTACATATGAGTGATTCCACACTCTACACACCATTAATCTACTTTGTTTTCCTAAGCTTGTTATTGTCATTAAGAACAACATGGGGATATGTGTCTTGGTGTTCCACAATTCCAATAAGTGATTGTCTCTCAAGGTTGGATCATTCCTCACCCCCTTTCTCATCTTGATTGTAATGTGCCTACCTGAATGAACATCAATAGCATGTATTTTAGTATCCCATTAAGTAATTAAGACTATTGTCACCAAAACTTGCTACAATAATCGAACATTTATAATCTTGAACTATTTGAGTCTACCTCATAGGGAAAACTCTGCTTCAATTCACAAGGATTAACCTAAAAGTGGAAAGCAAATTTAAATGCTATAGTCTCCCATCAACCAACTAGCATCAGCTTCTGAGATAACTACATTATTATCATCCCTCAAGCCAAAGCAATCCATTGCCACACTTGGTTCAAAGAGAGTGAGAAACAATTGGGAGAAATGCACATCACCCCCTCTATCCATAGCTTAAAGTCTCAACTCCAATCCCCCTAAAATGGCACTTTTTGGAGTCTAATGATGACACACCAGGATAGTCAATGTTCAGTCCTTCCTAGCCTTGCCTAATCTAACATTTGAATTGTGATGGATGCCTCTTGACTAACCACTTACTTCCCTCAATGGTTTTTCTTTAGTTCTCTAATCAATCCAACACAATTTAGTTAGACATATAAAAATAAACTTCATTGATTAGCCCTTTAAAATCAATATTCATTCACGTAAATTAGCCATGGATATGAATACAAAGAAAAATAATCTTTTCAAAAAGAAGTGGTGATCAAAATAAATTGTAACTATTAGGCAGTCCATGATTCTTGTGGATACCCAAGATGCCGAGTAGAAGGACAAAACACTAGAATACCATATTGGGGAATATGGGAATTTCCCATAAGTTTGGGACACATGGTCAAATCTTTGGATTTGTCATAACTTGTACATTATAACTCCAAATCATCCTATTCAACCCAACCTATGATATCCTCGCAAAAGCTCTTGCATGCAAGATTAAGTTCTTACTTGCCAATGTATTCCTCCCAAACAATCTCAATTCGTCCATTGGTAGAGAAGTCCATGAGGCAAATTTGAATCTAATATTCTCTATCGGTCCTACGTTAGTATCTAACCAAAAGTATTTTCTAATCAACATTGAATTGGATAAAGTCTATGATAGGGTGTGTTGGGACTTCATCATGCTTATCTTAGCAAAAGTTGGTTTTGGGCTTGCGTTTTGTAGAACGGTGAGGGTGTTGTTTTCAAATGCATTTGCCTCCCTTTGTATCAGTCGGTTCTTTCAAGAAGCATTTTCCATGCAATATTCTATCGCACAAGGGTCCCCATTGGGACCCTTGCCTTTTACCTTTGTGTTTGATCCTCTCTTAAGAAATATTGAATAGCTCAATTGATAATTTCAAGAAGTATTTTCTATGCAATATTTTATCACACAAGGGTGCCCATTTGGACCCTTGCCTTTTGCCTTTGTGTTTGATCCTCTCTTAAGAAATATTGAATAGGTTGTTCAAACAAATGCTTTGAGAGGCTTTCCCTTGCCTTATGGCTCAATCAAGTGATAATGTTAACATTATTTTTGAAGATGAAGGATGTATTCTCACCTTATTTTATCTCTATGTGATGAGTTTGGGCTTTAAAGTAGGCACACCCAAAGCATAAGTTTCAAGGTTACATTTTGAAGATGGTGATGGGTCTCTTCAATTAGATAAAAGGAATGATTAATGGAAAGCTTGATTATTGGCTAGTTTCTTTTGTTAGTTTTTAGTAAATTGGAAGTTCTTAAGCATGTTTTATTGTTGATGGCTATGTTGTGGCATCTATATTCTCGTTCAACATGACTACATAATGGGATGTGGTGGAGTTTGGAACATTGTGTGGGGAAAGGAAGAAAACAAGAGTTGACATTATGCTACTTGGGATCAATTGACAACCCCTTGAAGTAGTGGGGACACGAGGCCCCTTAATCACATAGAGGAGAAGTAGATTTTAATTAGTAAATGGTTTTAAGAAATCATGACATGCCTGTCTAATGAACTCTTAATGGGATGATTCTAGTAGTCCTTCAAGAGATAGGCCCAAAAAAATCCATCCGAACTTCTTTTGGAATATTTGGATCTTTTTGCCTAGGATTCTTTCCTCATAGAGGAAGCTAAACTTCATTCCCATGAGGATCAACATGTAACAAGGTTCCTAATAACTTTTAAGAACTGCCTAATAATTTTCAAAGCATCAATTATGGGTAGTTGCTTTATTGAAGTTGACTCAAACCGAAATAAACTCATGTTACACAAGGTTCAATGAGAGTGAGTAAGCCAAGGGAGCTAATACATCAATGCCTATGTCCATAAGGCAAAGTCTCATACGAACCCCCCACAATGACACAAGGTTAAGACCTATGGCAATTTTCAATGATAAGTCAGCATTTAGCCCTTCCTAAATTCCCCTAATCTATTACTTCAAAGGGAAGTATCTTAGCTAATCGAGACCACCCTTCCATGGGACAAATCCATCAGGGATTCGCCCTCCCACTTTCCTTTTATGAGATAGGTTTACTTAGTCATCTCATTACCTACAACATTTAGTTTGATGCATAAAAACAACTTCTTTAATTAACTTGTTAAGGAAAGGTTCATTCATATAACTTAGTCACAAATGTGAAAATAATATAACACAATATTTTCAAAAAAAGAACCTTTATTCCAAACTGTGTAAACTTTTTTTCTTACATCAATTTAATAGTCCATGTATAGGACTCCCGTCGAAGGCAACAAACCATCAATCTACCCTAGCTAGCACCAAGGCCTTTCAAGAGAGCCATCTTGGGCTTGTATCTAATCCCTACAAAGAAACCTCTCACATCTGATGTCAATGCTAGCATCCAAAGTGAACCAAAAAACCCCTTGATAAAGGGCTCTATCATGGCTAGCCTTGGGGGAGACCTAATCTTCATCCAAAGCTTAGCATGTGTTGGTACATACTTTAATCAAAATATACAATCAACAAGAAATCTTTCCTAATGCACTACACAATAGTTGAAATGCAATTTATACATTGGAATTTATTCTAGGTACCATTCTTCCAACTTGAGGTTCCACTTGACTTGCTAAATTGTCATGAACTTAGGGAAGCCATTAGCCTAGCCCCTTGAAAAGAAATCAACCTTTAAATCTTTCTAATTCAAGTTTATTTAAATCTTTATAATTCAAGTGCTCTTAGACTTAAGGACCTTTATGGTTTCTTTGAATGGTAATCCTCCTTTATGGTCATAGAAGTTTAACTTTGTGATTTGTTAAGGCTACAAATGGAGTCTCTTTTCACAAGGACCTTCAAAGGGAATCCTTTAGACATGTACAATCTCCTATACCTTTATCGTATTAATAGTCTTGGCTATCCTTTATTTTGAGTTTTGTAGTAAGGGTTATACCATATCAATATGAGGAAATGACATCCCTTTGGTTAGGATATACTTACTTGCCTAAAGTAACTCTTCTATGATCAGTCCTTAATGAAATGTATATATAAACAATAGTGGAAGTCCTTTAGCAGTCGAAACTAGCTATCCTTCTTCTTTCACTTAAACAAACTTAGGTAGTGCTTAACTCATTATTCCTATCTTCAAGATAACCCAATGTCTCTTCAAACTTAACATTATGAGCCTAGTGTCTTTTTGGATTGAACTTTCTTTAAGGGAATCTAAACTAAGTTCAAACTAACATCCCATTGAATGAGATTTGTAACCTAACATCTTGTTGAATGTAAAGCAAGGAAGGAATAATAGTAATCTTTCTATTATAGAATTCTCATACAATACAGATCTAATCCCATCATGAGAGGGGATACCCCTTTTTGAAATCCCCTCCTAGGGTGTCAATTTTAGAATTTGCCTATGGAAGTTGTGAAACATCATAAGATGCTCGAGCTTCATACAGTTGTGTTACATGCATTGTTATCTCTAAATTAATAATGATTATGGTCTAATGTATCAAAAGTACATAATAAGCATAAAGGAGGACACCTGGAGCTTGACTCAATGCGACAAGGATGTCACTTGCCCATGCCTATTAGGCTTGTTGCTTCCACCCAAATACATGCATGAGCTTGATCCCAAGAGATCACCGAATCCCATCGCTAGATTCCCAAGTTGATTCAAGTGATAAACAAGGCCTTTGAAAATTTTATCACCATGTTTCTACAAACATAAATCCATGTGAATAGCCATGAAAGATGTTAGTGCATTGTAAATGCTACATAGGGATGTATGTACTTATCTTTCCTTATATGCTATAATACCATTAAGAATGTCATCTCTCTTTAAGAGAAACTTTATCTCAAGGGGTCACTTGATCCCATCATTAGATTCTCAAGATGATTCAAGCAATAAACAAGGCCTTTGAAATATTTGCATGGAGCGGGCCTCTAAAAGTTTCTATATTAACATGTTTCTTCAAGCGTTCTTCTGAGAGGGAATGAAACATGTGAGTGTAACATGTATGCTAGGGGTGTATATTTGATCATCCTATGTGTTACAAGCATAATGTCATGTGAATGAGTGTGAAATATGGTAATCTAGTGTGAAATATATTTGTTAATATATTAATCATCAACTTGCTTAAAATGTAGTTTCCTAGTTAATACTCTATCCTGTTAAAAATCAATATGCAATACAACAAAAGGTTAAGAGACCTCCATGCTAGGATTTATTCACTTGATTGTAAAGGCTATTACATCAAAATCATCTTAAGGGTCAACCACAATCATTAGCAAAGCAAAGCTTATAATATGCTTACATGACTTTGGTTGGAGCCCAAAAGATGGGAAATAAAGTGAGCATTGCGATGGTTTTCAAAGTTGGCAATGAAATATGAGAATCTAGACAAACTAAAATCTTAAAAACTTCAAAAGACATAAAGTGCATCTAATCATTTTGGTTATGGCACTAAGGAACAAGGCTGAGATGCAACAACTCATATTAGGGAAAAACAAAGAAATGATGAGCATCCCACTTGCACGTGCACTTTGCAAGTGGAAAGGCATCATGCTCTTCACTTTTTCATCTAGTTTCTCTAGATCTGGTAAGTTGTGCCTTTCCCTATTTGTGCAAGATTGTATTTTGTCAAAATGGAGACAATAATCAATTATCAAACGATATAAATTGTATGCCAATTCAAATCTTTAATTATTTTTCTATATCGTCCTATACAGTTGGAGACTTTGAACTTTCATAAAGTTGGTTAATTTGTTTGTTAAACACTATTTTGGAGAATGATGCACCATTAACTTCCACATTAGATAAACAATCATGATATTGGCTCAAACCCGCAAAATGTATGAATTGATAGGAATCTTAATCATCACTTAAGTTATTGCAAGATTTTGTACAACCATGCGATATCCATAGTATTTGGAATGATAAGTGCTTCAATAAGTGTGGTCTTGCCTTGAACTTTAACGAAATAGTTTCTTAATAGTCTTAAAATCGATCTAAAATATTGCATTCCTACTTTACAACAAGGTCCTTTCATTGTGTTTTCAAAAATGTTGACACATTTTTAAGAGACCATTTAGAGAAGCTAGAATGATCAACTTCACCTGCATAACATAGACTACATTCTTACGCCACTCCTACTCACAGCATCAATGATCAAGGGTTCAAATGTAGGCTAGGAATTTCCCTAGAAGAAGGTCAACAGACTAAGTTTCCATCAATGCTATAATGGTATACTAGGCCATGATGCATATACTGGTCAAAATAACAATTTTTGAGTATCTCGACGTGTACACATACCCACCTATCAAATGAAAAGTACACTCATGTAGTGGGCAAGAGGCCTGACCAAAATGAGGGCATTTCTCCTACAAACTACAAAAGATACCAATGGAATATGCTTAAGAGAAATGGTTGAGAAATTTTTGAAGTATGATGTAATGTGCTCAAAGTATTAAGAAATGCACAATAACCTTGAAATGTAAGTTCAACAAAAAATCACTTGGTTGATCTATAGTGCTATTAAAAATGAATGAAGTGTTAAACGATACCAAAAGGGGTTTTCTATATAAGTATGGACCTTGCTTCAAATAGACAAGGAGCCTTTGGCCAATACATTGCTAAATAGAAAACCAAACAACCCAAATTGCCATGAAGAAACCATGCAACCATTCCATACGAATGTTATTCAATAGTCACACATCCTATACGTTAGAGGGGAAGTGCCCACACACACACACTGTGTGTGTGTGTGTGTGTGTGTGTGTGTGTGTGTGTGTGTGTGTGTGTGTGTGTGTGTGTGTGTGTGTGTGTGTGTGTGTGTGTGTGTGTGTGTGTGTGTGTGTGTGTGTGTGTGTGTGTGTGTGTGTGTGTGTGTGTGTGTGTGTGTGTGTGTGTGTGTGTGTGTGTGTGTGTGTGTGTGTGTGTGTGTGTGTGTGTGTGTGTGCACGCATGCACATGGTGTGTGCATGAGTGCATGAACTTACTTATATGAGACAACAATGAGACAATAATTAAACTCTCTCTCTCTCTCTCTCTCTCTCTCTCTCTCTCTCTCTCTCTCTCTCTCTCTCTCTCTCTCTCTCTCTCTCTCTCTCTCTCTCTCTCTCTCTCTCTCTCTCTCTCTCTCTCTCTCTCTCTCTCTCTCTCTCTCATATGTGGGTGAGCCCTTGTTCTTGACAATCCTTATGATTTTATCTCAAGATGGTTACACAACAAATGAGGGATGCCCACTTTGTCAGTTTTAACTAATCAAAGTACTAATTTAGGGGTTGAACATCTGTAGTCCTTTACACACTCAAGAGGACATGACCTTTTGTTTACCTACTACTAAATAGGTGAACTCCTCAATCACTTTTGGATTGGGACACTCCCTTGCCCACTTTATAAATGACAAATCATATAAGGGTGCACTTTTTGCATTTGCAACCAGTTTTTAAAAAATAAATTTATTATATTTCACTTTTTTGCAAAATTTGTCCTTTTAGTGTGTAAAAATATCATGCCCATGTCCATTCCTAGATTGAAAAAGTATTATGCCCACTCCCTAGGTGGGGATTGGGCATCCACCATCACTTGGTGTGTAATTAGCATCATTAAAAACTTTTCATGCCCTCCCCCTCTTTTGTGCGTGCGTGCGTGCGTGCGTGCGTGCGTGCGTGCGTGCGTGTGTGTGTGTGTGTGTGTGTGTGTGTGTGTGTGTGTGTGTGTGTGTGCACGCGCGCACGCGTATGCGTATGCGTATGTGTATGCGTATGCGTATGCGTATGCGTGTGCGTGCAACATATGTTTATCTAAAATATTCATGCGTATGCATATGCGTGTGCGTGTGCGTGCAACATATGTTTATCTAAAATATTCATGACATGATATAACAAAGACTCAAATATGTACATTATTTGAAACGACAATAGTGTCTTCTATATGCATATACTTATAAGAATTTTCTATCTTTTATTGAGAATATGCTTGTGTGTATAAGCATTTGCTATCCTCTATTGAGAATATGTGATCCACCCTACTATCTTTCTCTTCAAAATTTGTTTCTGTGATGTTTGTGTGAGCTTATGTGTGCACCTATGCATGTGCATGCATCTCTTTGTATACATGCTGTTATACCTAGCTTCTTTACACCAATAAGTGTTTTACTTGCAACATATAAGGCATGGGCAGTATACATAAGTGGAGCTTATTTTGAATTATATAGACTATCTGCAATCGATTGTGGTCTATCAATAAGAACATTGTCAACATAGGTTGGTTGGGCATCACGGTTTCTTTGTAGGATATGGCATATTTTGTGGGCACTCAAGAGTATTCTAATTGTGATGCTAGTTAGATATGAGTTACAACCGTTTGTGGTACATAATCATCAGCAAGGAAAATTGATGGTTATCCAATGCATGTTGTAATTTAAAATATGAATTTATAATATAGAATTGTATGCTTCTTGAGGCAGCATGCACAAATCTGGGAGTCTATGAGATACTATCAATGTGCCACAATGCTCTCATGTGTGGGGATTTAGTGGATCTCTAGAGAAACTTGATGCTAAGTGTAAATGGGGTTCACTTATCATCACAATGCATTCAGTAACTTTTGACCCATATTGGATAGATGGTACATTGTGCATGCATAGCAATACAACTTCTTTAACTATAAAATTTGGATGAAATATTCTCTTCTATTATTAAATTCTTTCACCTTGGTGGTTGGGGTTTTTTTTATGTGCATATAACTAATTACATAGTATGGTATGTAGATAGTAGCTACCTTTTACATCAAAACTTTCAACATATTTTGAGAATGCCTATTCGTCCAATATTGATACATGCTCACTCATGATGACTTAGAATTTGCATGGCATGGATTTCTTCTACATGTTCTAACTATGGTAGAAGGTTATGGGAAAATGGTTTGTGGGAAATAAAAGGCAAAATTTATCATAGGTTAAATCTCACACTTAAAAGGCTTTAAGAGTTCAGTCATATTCAACCATTGTATCACTTAAAAAAGGTAATTTGTTTCCAAGTAAACAATGTTCTAGGAAAAACTAATCAACACATGCTTTAATAATTGTAGATCCAAGCATGACAAAGCTATTCCTTCATAAGTCTTGTTCCTCAAAGCAGGTTTTAAAAGCTTGCATGCTAATTGAAAAAGGCAATCTACCTTAAGAGTCAAATAGGCTATTAGCACTTCAACACAATATAAGTTATAGATGGCACATCAATGCACTTAGGATTTTGCTTACGTACCTTAGCTCTACTACCTTCACCAACATTTGGCATTCTTGATGCTTGTATACAATTTCTAAATACATTTTCCTTGATGTTGATTCTTGAAGCTAGCAAATTAGAGGAAACTTTTCACAAAGCTTGAATTGGATGATGCTTTCAAAACCTTTGGCGAATGCAAATCTCCATGTTGCTATGGTTTAACCATACATAAGCATGTCATGATTGTTTCAAGACACACACTGTTGATTATGATCAATTATCATTGCCAACAATAGCACATAGCATTATAACATAAACATTCCTCACTCAAATTGACCACAAAGAGGCAATCATGTACAAATTTTGATGAATAGATTCCAATTATGCTCATGCTTGTGATATGCAAACTAATTCCTCAAAATGTAATTCCATAGATCTAAAGATATATTGTATCAATAGTTGCATTCATGGCAATATGGTTTGTTGGCACATAAATGAAAATATAGTGAATACCCTCATTGAGATTGAGCATTCTAGCTATACTCATTAGGATCTATTGGTTGTGTATACAAATAGATGTGATACAACTACTTGACATAGTCCAATGGGATATTCCTTTGACCATGATGAAATTGGGTTTTGGCAAGGTATCGATTCATGTGATTTATAATTGTGTTTACATATACGCCCAACTTCATTTCTAAGGACTTGCCATTGCTCTAGACCTTGGGTAAATTTGTAAGATAAGTGTGATTGTGCCACCCTCTAGCAAGGCTTAGGGAGGCATTATTTAGTAGTCACTCAAGCACCTCTACACGAATATCACCATCCAAACCCAATTTGAACACATAGACTTTGCTAGTCATGTCTACCTTTTGCAGCAAAATATCAAGGTCTCAACCCAAGATCTTGACCTAAGGGTTCCTAATCCTATGAAGGTCTCCTAAACAATAGTCTAAACCCCACCTAAGAAGGGTTAGTTTGTAACCAATCAAAGATGAGAGTGGGATAACGCTACACTTGGTTCAAAGAGAATGAAGCTATTTTTTAGACTTCCATGGCCATTAGAACCTATTATATTCAATAGCACTCTGGTCCTCTAAAATGGCGCTAAGTCGATCAACTATACCGAATAAGGGGTCATGTTCTAGCAACTCTATCTAGTGTTTAGGAAAGTTACCGGATTGATCGGGTCCATTCAGCCATAGACTCTTAGTCCTCAGGACGACCAAGGCAACTTAAATTTGAAAGAATCAATGTACTCGTGTGCAACTCATGCATAAAAATTCTTGCACACTGTATAGAACTTAAAGCGGCCATAACTTATGATCCAGAACCCAAAATTTAAATCGTTGTGATCATGGCAATGACAACTATGATTACATTGCTTCGTTTTACCCTTTTTGACAAAGTTTAAAATATCAAAATTCACTCATCATGATTTTCCATGAGAAATCCCTACTAATATCTCAAAAAAATCAATAAAGGCAAGGCCTTTAATACTCCCAAATGTTACTAATGTTAAAGTTACTGATGTGCAACAAAATCCACAATATATTTGATTACTCTTATCAATGAATATTACATAATATCTAAGGTTTTGAGATGAATACATTACAATAAGGCTACCCTTGAGTCCTTTATTATGTAACTGCTATACAACCATTGTCATTATGCATGGACTCGTTCATAGATGCATGATCATTTGCTTAGACTAGAATTAAATGGTGTCAAATCTTTTTGGGTTCATGCTTATGTTAGTAAATCTCTTTTCATGTCCAGAAAAAGACTTGCAACTGTCAAATCTTTATGGGCACCTTACTTGCATTTGGATTGCTTGCTACAAGTCTATAATTCAGCTTTGTTAAATGCAAGATTTAATTTCTTTAAATCTTTTCATTTAGCAAGTTTATCTTTTGTTTAGATAGATTTTGAAGTCTCATGAGATTATTAGACAAGGCTCTTTTTTATGGATGTACCTAGAAACACTATTTTGGGCTTCAAGGTGGTTCTTCTCTTGGGGCAATAATCTAATTCATGAAGCACTTAAGGATGATTTTGTGCCCTATAAAAAGAACGCTAGCCTCTCTCATGCATACTAGTAAAAAGGTGTGTGTAGATGACACATTTGAGATACCCCTTCCCTTTCCTTTCTAGCTAGTGGTGCCATTACTTTGCACCTTTTCTCTCCCTAACATTGAAAAGTCCTTGATATAGTCTGCTCAAAGAAGAGTGGCCTACTTCATTCATCAACTATGATGAGAACCCCTTCCTTCACATGGTAAATCATAAAGAAAGCCTCTTGTCAAACATAAAGAAAGCATTGACTTTATGGAGGATCTCAAAGTATCTCTATATTGGAAAAGATACCTTCCCTTAGGTTCCTGTCACATTTGGAAGTGCAAAATTGCTAAATTAGGGTAGGATACTCCTTCTCCTAGGTTGAATACCTTTCTTTGGAGACTCTGATGGACAAGCTTCCCATTAAGAGCAAGATTCAATATAAGTAGGTTTTGCTTATGTAACTTTGTTGTAGGCACAAAGAAGAGGATATCATGCACCTATTTTGGGCTTGCCCTAAGGCTAGAGTTGTTTAGCTGAAGCTACAATTTTTTTTTTCTCAAATGTTCTTTTGCATGGATTCAATGTTCAGCATGTCCTTTTTGAAGATCAAGGTAGACTCAATGAGGAGGAGGTCAAAGTTTGGGACATTGTGGGTGCCTTTGTCCTTTGTGATATTTGGAGCATGAAGAATGAGGTGCTTTTTGGTCAAGCTAAATGTGGTTTTGGAATACTAACTGCTAAACTCTCAATTAGTTTGGAGCTAGCTATGGCTTTCATGAAGTGCCTTAAGGGCAATATCTACAAAGAAATTATGAAGATGATCAAGAATGCTATTTAATCATCTAGTTGTATGTTGTTGTTTTTCCATGAAGACTTATGCCTATATGGCTTTTCCTTGGAAATTGTAACTTACTTGTATATAGAATCTTGCAAGGTTGGTGATAGAATTTCCATGTTTAAGGTGCCTTTAGACTAGCTTTCTCAAAGGTGGCCTAAAGTAATTGATTTAGTGAGATTGTGATTTTTTTTGTGCAATATCATCTTATGTTGCCAAATTTGCATTTTGGGATCGTCGTAGGTGCCTAGCAGCCTATTGAGCCTAGTAACATTGACTTTTGAACCTTCTTTTTGGCTTATTATCCATCATCCAACTTGCTTGAATAGGTAAATTTTTAAAATCATTTCCTTTCTAGAGTTAAGCACCTAGCTTGGGCACCTATCTTTGTGTTGATTTGATTCTAATGTCTCATCTATGCTTAGGTTTGGACACTCCACCACTTTTGTGCTTTTTTGCATTTTTATTCAACTTGTTTTACTTTTTGTTTGCACATCAAGAGAGGGTTCTTCAATGTTGATTCAATGCTTCCTTAGATCAAAAAAGTTATTATAAACTTTGTGCATTGTTAAACATGCTCTTTTCATGACATTTATCGAGTCTTGCCTCACGAGACTTATTGTTTTCATGTCAACTATTGGACTTGAGTATTGGTTATTGGCTTGTTAAGTACCTCTCAATGGCTCTATGTATGTCCCATTTTCTCTACATTCCATTTCTTTTGTACTCAATATACTATATTTTCATCATGGCACTTTCATTGGATGGTTTCATGTATTGCATACCATAGCCTATGCTTCATATGAGACAATGTGATCTTCAATTGTTGCAATTGTCCTTTCCCATCCTTTGACCAAGGCCTCAACTTTGTGGATCCCTTCTATGTCTCTAGTGCTTTTAGAGGTTTTCTTGTAGGATGATGGTTTTTGGCACTAGTTGAGAATACTTGATGCTTCTTTAACAGTGCTAGGGGTGATCAACTTATCCTACATTGAGCATTGCTACTACACTTCCTTGGTGACAATCATGAAGCTAGACAGGTGGTAATGATCTCTTTAGATAGGTCACTAGGTTCTCTTTTGGCATGGCTACTTCCACTCACATTGTGGACAAGTTGTTACTAGATCAAGTTAGGTCTCCTTGATCTAACTAGGATGCTTCTTATTGCTTGGTAGAGATGGATGGATTTGTCTTCCCTAGCATGACTATGCATGTCTAGATCTTGGATAGCTTGGTGCTACTTTGGGAGGTGTTCTTCAATATCTCATCTATAATGATATTGATTCTCCTCCAAAGAGCATATTCCCTAGCTAGAGGTATTCTTGTAGCAACTAGGTGACACTCCTCATACGTGTTCTTGGGTTAAGAGGGATAATGAGAGAGTATTGATCATGCATGCTAATGCTTGATGATGTATATATTGTGACTATGACTATAGATTCATGCATGGCAATTTTTTAACCCTAAGAGGTAGTTTGACTCTAGATCCATGAGTGATATGGTGATATAGAGTGGACATGCTCATGTCTTGTATCTAGATGGCACAACACTTTGGTAGGATGGATGGAGGAGGGCAATCCATGGTTCAAATTAAGATTTTGCAAGACTATGTGTGGCAAACAAGGAGATTATGTTCTTACTTCTTTTTATGATTAGGGCTAGAGTATGATGTTCAAGGCACACCATAGTCGATGATGCTAGGGTGCCCACATTGCATTTGATTGCATGGTTGTAACTGGCTTTGAGCCTTTTCGAGTGCATATTGTGGCATGGGACATGGGTGTATGATTTTATGTAAATGGTGATGAGCATTTTCTATTTCCTAGTTTGGCATGAGACATGGGTGTCTAGAGGAGATTCCTCTTTGGTGGGGTTGATTCTTAGTGCTAGATCATTGTTTGTTCCATTATGTTGATCACCCATGATCTAAGAGAGGGTGCTAGCATTATGCATATCATGTGTGTACTAGGCCTTCTATTGGCTTATATATAGATATGTGTGTATCCACTTTATGGCCAAGCTAATGGCACTTCAACCAACTAACCTTCAATGATGTGGTGTAGATGCTAGCTAAGTGTTCTCTTTTCCATGTCCCTATCAAATGCATGGTTGTTTGCATGCATAATAGACCTATTTGGAAGAAAATTAGGCCTTTATTAGAGACATTCATTTATCTTAATTAAAATAACAAACTTACAAATTGGAAATTTAAATGTAAAACTTTGGGATGCTATATTCTTTCCCTAGAAGTAATGGCATCTATAAAGGTGCACTAACATGTATTTACTCGATAGGTAGTTGTGGTAATGTTCTTTGGCTTTGGATAGGTAGTTATGGTAATGTTATTTGGCACTCAGTTAAGTGGAATTTGGAAACAAAAGCTACCATTGAAACATCAATCCTCTTCTATGGAAGTGTATGGTTGGAGTATTACCTATCATGCATAAATTAACAAAACATTTCATTGTTGCCCCACCCCAAAGTTTAAGATGCTCACCTGCTACTATGATAATCCCACATCTGCTTTGAGATTTCATGACCACTAGAGTATTCTTATGATCGGACTTTCTAAATAGTTGTATGCTAGATATCCAATATAGAGAATTGGCATTATATATATATATATATATATGGCAAATTTTTATCTTGACTACTGGGATAAAGGTGCTAGTTAAAAAAGGGATACCAATGGGGTGCCATGTTTTGGGTACTAGCAAGGCCTTACAATCTAACAAAATAGAACTTGTAAAGTTTCGCAAGCATGTCATTGTGTTGGTGGTTTACGAGACATGGGTGAAAAAGAAGGTTGTTTGGTGCCAATTCAAATCCATAATTTTATTAGTCCTCCAAAACCAATTTTGGAGGCTTCCTTTCGTGACCCTTTTGAACTAAACATTTTACTAGCTCCTTTACCCAATAGGATACTCTAAATTGTTTGCTTAGGTCAAATTTTAGGTTTTGAGGACAATTTAAAACTAGGCACTTTTGGGAGTTCTATCTAATTGAAGTCCTTATAGCTCTTTCAACAATAGCTTTAAAAAATTTATAACTTTCATGTTGGTGATATAGACACTTCTCATATGGACATGTTTAATGATTGGTTTTATTCTCAATGGGTTCACAAAAAAATGTGTATAACCCATCTTACCAACAAGGGGTCTTCACATATACTAAATTGGAATGATGGCTTGCTCATCTATCAACCTCACTATAATGATGGATCCACCTTTATGAGTCATGACAAGTCTAAATGATGCCTTCCAAAAAACTATTTTCATAAAATATTTTTTGGCTAAAATGTTCAAGATAGTTTAGGAAACATTTTCTAAACTCACATTAGTAAATTATAGTGAAGTGAAAAGGCATGCCTTTTGACTTTAGCACGTGGCTTCTCTAGTGTTAGATGTTCTATGTTTTACACAATGCACAATCTTGCTTCCTCTTTTTAGTGTAGCTCCAATATGCCTTGATCGCTAGGTATAAGTAGCCTCAACTTGTGCCTTTATGACTCAAATTTTGTTTTTGTTCGGTATTATCTACTTCTTCATTTTGTTTTTGCTCCATTTTTATTGCCTCACCTCATGTGTCTTTGTTTTTTTACAATAAAGCACTCTTGATATAATAATATAAATATAAAAGAAATATTTATAAAGCCTACATGGAGGCCAAATGGCCTTATACCCTGGGTAGCACTTTGCCAAAAATCCTAAATACCTTATCTACTTATCTACATCTTTTTAGAGCAACCAAAATTTCACTCCCAAACCTAGGCCAAAGATCATTTGGTACCATTGGTAGTTTGGTTCTATTGAGCAATCTTTCATTCTTAGGCTTCTATATTTCTTGCATGGTGACAACCCTAATTACATCCCACACTTTCCTAGTCATGTTATCCTTATTACTTTGTCTCAAAGAGCACCAACTTGGGATTAATCTTTTCTGAGAAGCCAGTACACTAAACCCAACTCTATACATGTCGCCAAATATCATGTACACCTTTCCACTTCCAAAACAAGTGTTTGATAGACTCCACCTCTTGCTTGCAAAAAAAGGCACATAGGTAAGACAAACATCAACTTACTTTGTCTTTCTCTAGTAGGCAAATTATACATCACGAGTCTCCATAGTATTGAGTTTAGCTTCTTAGAGGAAATAGCTCTCCTCACCACTCAGCAAATTCTTCGCTAATCAAGGAACTCCACAAGCTCCTTCTTCTCTAGAAGTAATCAAAGACCATGGGATAGGCCGCTAGCCACACATACCTTCTTCTTTATTCCATAGCATATCTACAAATGAGTGTTCCCCTCTAGCCTAGGTAGACCTACTAACCATTGTCAAGAAAGTGATGGTAGATGCTAACAATATTTTGATTACTAGCAATTTGCCCAAAAAGTAGATTTGCCTTCATTTCCATGCTTTGATAGTCAACCATACACCCAGAGGGTACTTCATCGTGCTTGATCAGTTTGTATCTTGAGCCCAAAATCCAAGGAGGGTAATTAAGACAAAGGTACACAAGCTCAATTTTTGGTTGATTGACCCCGTGAGCCTAGAACACTCCATAGATTTGCAATAAACCCTAAACTAATTGTTAATCAACCTCTATAATGTTTTAATTGGCATCTGCGAGATGAAGAACTACACATGAATGGCTTGCCAACTAGGGATTGGGTGAGGGGCTTAATGTCCCCTTGCTATGCCTTTAGGTCTAGGCTCTTGAGCAAGGGATCGAAGATAACTGCAAAAAGTAAAGGGGCAATCGAACAACCCTATCTTATTGACCTTTTAATGTCAAAATAGGGCAACAAAATACTATTCACCTAAATCAAAGTTGTTACAGTGGTGAACAATGCTACAATCATTTATAGAAATCCATGTCCTAATCCCATTACATTTAGAACCTCCAAAATAAACCTCCAGGCTGATGCAATCATATGATTTGTCAAAGCCCATGTTTATAAGCACAAACTACGACCCTAATGTCAAAACGCATGTCTCCTTATGTTGCTTTACCAAGTCCATCTTTAACTTATATTTGTAGCTTTCACATATGTGTGGGTTTAATGGCATGAGAATTTACAAGGAAATAATTTTATCTCAATGTCATAATATCAAAATCAACAACTCCATGATCATACTCCTAATTGTATATACTATTGATGCTATGTTGCTTTATTAAATATAGTAGATTGGTTTGGAACAAAGCAACTTTCCTTTTTTAAATTTGGATTTTTTATAAAAGCAAGTCAATCTAATGCATGCATAGATCACAATTAGAGCCATGCCACACTTAGACCCATTTGGCTGCACACGTCAATGGAGTGAAGCTATAGCAGCAAGTGTGGCCGAGTTACTTGACTTGATTTCCTAGAAAAATGGGACTTTACCAAGTAAAGCAAGCATCATTAAAATTAGAGCTACTAGCTCTACTTGAAGAAGTAGACATACGTGGCACCTATGTAGTGCTCTCTCTCTCTCTCTCTCTCTCTCTCTCTCTCTCTCTCTCTCTCTCTCTCTCTCTCTCTCTCTCTCTCTCTCTCTCTCTCTCTCTCTCTCTCTCTCTCTCTCTCTAAATTTAGTTTCAAATTGTCATTCTTGGAGCATGTTGCATTGGTATTTATGACTTGGTTAATTTCCAACATTTATTCATTTATGCACTCCATTTATCATGTAGTTTCAAACAAGTCTTACTTAAGCATTAAACAAAGTAATCTCACATAAATGATACGTAATATTCGATTTCAAAAAGTGTTACTTAAATTTTATACAAACAATTTGAACATGCTCATCATGGCTGATTTCCAACCTTTAAACATTTATTCATTTATGCACTCCATTTACCAAGTAGTTTCAAACAAGTCTTCCTTAAGCATTAAACAAGGTAGTCTCGAATAAATGATACTTAATATCCGATTTCAAAACGTGTTACTTAAATTTTATACAAAGTATTAGATCATATGCTCACCATGGCTAATTTCCAACCTTTATGGGGTCCATTTTTCAAGTATTTTCAAGCGAGTCTTACTTAAGCATTAAACAAAGTAGTCGTGAATAAATGCTACTTAATATTTCTATTTCAAGACTTGTTACTTAAATTTTATACAAATAGTTTGACTGTATACTCATTACATCACATTCAATGTTGGGTTAGTGTGCCACATGACTCTTCTTAGAGTTGAGTCATGATAGGGTAAAATCAATGATCCAACCAACCACTAGTAGTTGTAAAGAAGTTGATGTGATTGTTCAAATGATACTAGTGAAGAGCAAGATTTTGAGATCTAAACACATGTCAGAAAATGGTGAGGCTGCTATCGCACTGAAAGGTGTAAGCCAACACATTCACCTCTCTCAACATTTGTCGGTCAACTATTCTCCCCTCACATAAGCACAACCACCATCAAAAAGTAGGTGGCTAGGCCACGACTCACATAAAACAAAGGACCTTACAACTTCGAGAATTGCAAGTTTTCCTTTCCTAGAAGACTTTGGAGGTGTTGTGATCATATTATAACGGAAGGGGCCCAAGATTTTGGGCTTGATAAAACCTTTTCTCTGAATATTTCAAGGGTTGTTGTTTAGCTCACTTGACACTAACCTTAGGTTTTCACTAAGTGTGTGACATGAAGTTTATGAAGGTATAGCTTCCAAAGAAGAAAAGGTGGATGGGGGAGGGAACTGGGTTACAAGACATCAATCATGGGAAAGGGATTGGAAATTGGAATAAAGGGGTCGGTTCCACCCATGCAGGTTCTCTCTCTCTCTCTCTCTCTCTCTCTCTCTACATTCTCCACAAAAGCTAGTTGTACTTCTGTCCTCTTTCTTCATGATGACATGGCACCTGCAACTTAATGTTGAGTGTCTTTCCACCTTCCTTGCTGTTTCAAGAGTCATCATTGTAAGTGTGTGTGTGTGTGTGTGTGAGAGAGAGAGAGAGAGTTATACTGCATATATATATATATATATATAGAGAGAGAGAGAGAGAGAGAGAGAGACTTATTATGGCTTAGTAGACTCTGAGCTTTGAAGGGTGAAAGCTCGTGCTTCCCGCGCTGGGTAGCTCCTGACTTGGACAGTCGAAGGTACCGTAACCAGTTTGAAGACTTTGAACAAGGAACGCGAAGAGACCCCCAAAGCGACTGGCGCCCAATCGCAGAACGCCACGTTGCACCGTCAAGCCTGCCGTCAGTAGATGCGGACAGGGTCAATTCGATGGAGACTGACTACCTAGCAGTGTTCCATCGTTTCCATGCACTCCTACAACCAACATTATTATGACATGTTGCCATGTCTACTCAAAGCATTCCCCACACTATCACATGCACACAAAGAAGACAAAAGTGTCCCCCATTCAATATGGAATCACGCCTCAAGGCTTGCCAGCTGACCTTTAGCCTTCCGCTTTCCAGTACTTCTTTCAACTTTTAAGAATAGCAATTTTTAACCAACCCTAACTCTCAAGTTTCAAGCCATCCAAATCGCGGCATAGTGGTTCTAACTTTGAGTCTAGGTTGAGTTACGAGCATGCGTGAGTTCGAACCTTGCATCCCGCATCCTCCGAGGCACATTCACAAATCTATTCCCTTTCAGGTTTCAAGTTTCAACCTAATTTTTGAGCTAGATCAAAGAAAATCCAATGATTAAAAATCACATTCGGTAAATTTGAGGTAGATTGGAGAAAAACAAGAGTGCATCAGTGCTCATGAGCATTGCCTATTTCTTGTTTCTTTTTCCTTATTGAGAATTTACGAATCGTGATATAGTGAATGATAAATTGTAGAACATTTTCAAGTAATAGATCCCTCAAGCCTCCTAGAAACCCTAGGCAACACTCGTACAGTAACCCTATACTTTTTTTTTCTAATATGGTAGTCATATCTCTCACAAAAAGTTAAGTTATTTACATCATCCCTTAGGAAGTTACACAAGCCACCACTTCACAAGCTTAATAGCCACTTTGAAAGTTTACTATTTTAAATCTTCTATGCATATAACTATAGCCTCAAACATTAACTAACTTAGTTGGTGAATCACTCAAAACCGCTTGATTGTTTAGTTCCTTTGATAAATAGTCTCGTTTCTCATATCCAAATGAGGTCTCATACTTTCCTTGATTCTTCTTTACAAACTCCTTTGGCTCCAAATTTGATTCAAGCTTAGTACAATGCAAACCAAGTCTCGTCATCGTTTGCGCGGGCTTAGTCCAAGGTAGCCACACCTCTTTGTAACCCCAAAAAAACATTTATGATATCCTGATGCTCTCTTGATAGAATACACTTAGAGGAGAGACAATTCTATATTTGATCAACAAATCCTTAGTAGTTGGACACTTTGTGACCACTCTTCAAACAAGACATTGAGCTTAAAAGAGTAGGTAATATTCCATGCATGTTTAAGTCTCTTCTTCTACATGCTCAAAGTGCCTCTAGGTTCCAACTTGCTCCAACTATCCAAGTCTTCGAAAACAACTTCACAGTCTCTTATTCAAAGTTTGATCTCGTTTCAAGTTGTCTTAAATAACCCTTGTCTTGGTTATTAAAGGCTAATGGCCAATATGACTTCTTAAAATATTAAGAACTCTACATAGCCAAAGCACCTAGTAAGCATTCAAACTATATTGAATTATGCCTTCACCCAAATGTTTTGTCAAAGGCATCAACCTAGTGCTAGAGCTCTTTTTGAATAATTGCATAGGCACATCTAACATTATTTAGTGATGGAGGAAACCCATACCCATGTTCAAAGGTGGCATCCTATAGCCACACCACTCATTGTAGGAAATTGTTGCCCCTTTGACTAAGGTCCCAATGCCACATAAAGTCTTGAATGGCTTGTTTCCATGAATTGACTAGTGTTTGAGTCACATCCACAGCCTTGATTTTCAACTTATGAAACATCCTTCCAATGAATTCCTTCCCACTCACTAGCTCGTAATAAGTAAGAAGGAATCCACCACCATACAATCACTAATTTTTTATTCTACTCAAGTCTCTTGAACAAACTAAAACTCATCCTTCTTGCATTATTTTGAAGACTAAGAGGAAGCCTCCACCCTTTTAAATTTAAAAGTAGCTTTTTGGATCAAAGTGTGTATCAAGGCAAATTAAGGAGGCTTTGGGTGATAAGTGCATAGTTTGAGGTTGACCCATGAAATTGTGAGAGATCCACATGCAAATTGTGAGAGGTTGACCCATAAAATTGGGTGCTATAGAGCTAGGTGAGGAAAGGGCAAAGTGATATAGTTTTGCATTCATATGCTTTGGATAAGTTTCACTATATAGCTCTATGTGCCAAGTAGGAGAAATAACACTTAATTATGATTGAAGATATTGATATTAGAATGGTAATTGGTGATGAAGATATTACAAGGGTATTTCATGAACACTTGTATTCCATTGTTGGGAAGGATGAAGAGATCAATGTGTAGGGTGAATTGTCAGAAAGAAATGGTGAATATGTCCAAGTGTTTTACTCAAGTTCAAGAAGGGGACATGGTAGATCCTCTTCAAGAGGCCGTGAGATGGATCGTGTTGGTGATAACCAACAAAACAAGTTGAATCAACAGTTTGGTGACATGCTGATTTTGGAAGGCTATGGTAATTCTAGAGGTAAGGGGAGCTCTAAAGGAAAAGGTGGATGGCAGAATAGAGGTTCTAGCGAATTTTGGTATTGTTTACCATTATTGTGGAAGAACATATAAGAATGACCGTACAAGATGTGCGGAATTCCTCAAAGGGTCTTGCAAATGCATGGATAACGATATTGTTTTGCTATTGAAATGACTATTCAACTTATTAGAAGTTGAGTTGGTTCAATAGATTGAAAAAGGGTAAGTTTTTGAGGCTTGATGACTCCCTTTTAGTTTTATGTCCAATTTTGGGGATGCATGTGGAAAAAATTTGTGCAAAATCCTAAACTCTTTTAGGGAGTTTAGTCCCTTGTCTAAATTTTCCAAGAAAGGAGCCATAAAATGGATTTTGAGGGGAGGACCAAACCTAACATTGGTGGCCTCTCACCTTCTTGTTTTTCCTTAAAAAGTCATGAGCAAGGTCCTTCCATTGAGGATAAAGTTTGGTTCACATCTATTTGGAACCCAAGCAATGAACCACCTTCATCCATATATGATGAGTATTGTACCACCATGTTAATCATAAAATCTTTAATGCTCTATTCATGTAGGTTAACTTTTCAAGTGTTGAGTAACAAGATCATGAAGTAAAGTATATAGGTTGGTAAAACTCTGTTTATATTTAGCCAACTTCTCAAATCAAACCTTAGGTTGATTTTTTTTCCTTCCCTTTGTCTTTCACATTCTATTGCTTAAAACTACTAGGATTACTATTTTCTCTATCCATCTCAAATTTAGCTTTATATATATTCACATCCACACTAGTGAGTGTCTGTTTGCTTTACTTCCCTTCCCAATAACTCAAGAAGTTGGATCCTTTTCTTTTGTTTGATGTTTTTTTGTTTAGTTGACTTAAAAGTCTGTGATTCTCACTTGAGTTTCAACCTTTTGCTCCAATAAAAGCTTAACTTACTCCCAAGTTCTCAAGACACTACCTAGCCAAATGCCTAGATTGTTGAGCTTCCTAGCATTTCTTTTGGAAAAAACAAAAGAAGATTGTAATATTGGTAACATTTTGATTTTTTCATAGAACACACACACACACACACACAAACACACACACACACACACACACACACACATGCATGCATAAAAGCTAGGATACCTTTTGCTATTTGTATTTGGCCATGGTATTATTAGTGAACCTCTATTTCTTAAACATTATTTGAGGATGTGTCATACCCAATATGATCAACTTTATACCATAAGCTAATTAATTCTCTTGTTAGTGGCTGTTATTGTAATATGACAGCCACCACTAGTTTTTTATTTCAGTATGCATCATATCCTATATGATCAACTTTATACCGTAAGCTTATTGATTATCTTGTTAGTGGTTGTTATTGTTAGGTGATCCCAATTTCCCTCTATAAACCATTTTTATTACGAAGAACGATGCAATGCTACTAGTCGCCTCTCTATTGATTCATTTTACAATTTAGTAGGTTATGTTATATCCCATTGGCACATGAGGGTGGCATAATCACTTATTGGCAACCCACCCATTGGGATAAAGGGTAGTGCCCAATGCAATGCATGTGCCCGCCCTTAAGGGGCTGACTTGTACATGACTTATATACCTATCTAAAACATTATTGAAGTACTCTTTAGTACCACCAAAAGACTGTGTCTGTCTCTCATCTCTCTCAACCCACATCAACAACTTCACTCCATTGATCCATGCATAAAACAAAGTGGTATCAGAGTGCAAGACTCGGGAGCTGGAGCTGGGCATTGTGAAGAATGAGCTTGGGAACAAGTAGAACAAGTATGTGAGAAGATTCATAGGTTGTGGGCAGCCATAGCTCAACAACACAGTGGAGCTTCTCTTCCCTATTTTGTATGTAGCCTATCTAGGCTTGTTTGGACATTGTTTGGGCCTTCCTTGGGTACCATCGGTGCCCCCCTTGAGCCTCCTCACCTTCAACACCTCACGCAAGTCTTTAGGACAACTTACGCTGATTTGTGCCTATTGTAGGTTGACATTGACAGGTAGCTCCTCAGGGGCTTTGCACTCAAGTGGACATATTTTGGGCAGCTCTAACATTTTTGGATGCTTGACATAGACCTTGAGCATTGACATTGGGCTAATACATTCAATCCAAAGTAGGGAATATGCAGTTTTACAAGCGGTATACACAGGGTAGCACTCATCTTTATGGGTTTGATGCTCACATGTCATGCTCATATAATAGCTATTGGATGCCAGTGGATGTTGGATGCCTTGGAGATCATGTGCCATTAGCTTGAAGTCTTTTTTGGGCTGATCTTGGCACATATTTGAATACGTTTGCATGCTTACTTGTGATTAGAATACACAGTCCACAGCCTGAAATTTACAGGTAGCACATTGGCTTGAGATGACATTGGTCTTTGGACATGTCTGTTGATGCATATACATGCTCATATGATGTCAAGACACTAAGGAACGATATGCCTATGACTTGAAGTGCATTTGGGCTGATTTTGATTGAGATTTTACTCAGTTTTGATAGGGATTTGTTGGTTGTAATGAATAGGGCTGAATGCCACTTTGAGGATTTATGGATTATATCCTGCTTCCAGACTTGATTTTGGGCATCCAGAATGAAGTATTGATGCTTGACTTTGATGTCATGTATATGGAAATAGCTTTGGGAAGATCTTATGCTTGTTTTGGAGAATTGAAATCTTGCTCATGACTGTCATAAAACTGCACTTCACAAAGACAAATTTGAGAGGGTTTTTCTTAAACTCTATCCTTTCTAATTGAGTTGGTTGACAATGTTTTGGTACTAGATTGCCTGCATACACTTTGGGCTATGATTGGACATGCTTTATGTGTCATCTTTGGGCTGAAATGCATCAGTTTTTGCAAACATTCTGAAGCTATAAACAATGGACAGTAGGTCTTGTCTGTAGATAGGTCATACATGCAACTGTCAAAATGCTTGTTGGACATACACTGATGTATGTAATCGAGTCTATATGCCATTGATATGTTGGGTTATGATTAGTAAATTGATCTAAATCAAAGGCTTTAGAATATTTTGCTCGTTGAAATTTATAGTCCTTCTTGGTCACTTGTCTTGACATTTTTAGCTTGCATCTATGTACGTTTGGGCTACAACTATGGCTGGCAGTAGTGACAGTAAAAGCATGCAAAGCTAATCAAAGAGAAGGGGATAAAACCAGCTAATGTAGATCAAGATGACTGGGATGAGCTTGCTCGCTTGACCATTGAGCTTTCAGTTTCTGATACTTTGTTGTTCAACATAGAAGGGCTTGATACTTCCTATGCCATTTGGACATGATTGGAGGAATTGTATGCCCTGAAAAGTGCTACAAGCAAAGTCTATTGTTGGCTGAAGAAACTCATGGATTTGCGCATGAAAGAAGGCACTGCCATGTCTACTCACCTTAGTGAGTTTGATTCAATTTTTAGCTAGCTTGTTGCCTTGAAGTTCAACATTGATGAGGAGTTCAAAGCTATGTTCTTACTATGCACTCTGCTAGAGAGCTGGGATACTTTTAGGACTACTATGAGCAATTCTAATGCCATGTTATTGTATGTGGATGTAGAGAGTGCTCTACTCATGGAAGAAATGAATCGGCAGAACAATGCGTCTAGCAAGTCTTCCAATGTGCATACTAGAGGCAGATCACAACAGAAAGGAAAATCTGATAGCAAGGGATGCAATAAATCCCGTGGTAAGGATGTTGAATGCCATCACTGTGGCAAGAAGGGTCACTTGAAACGTGACTGCTAGAGATGGAAGAAAGAGAAAGGCAAAGGCAAAAAGACAAATGATAGCAAATAAGAGAAGAAAGAGAGTCAGCCTACTAAGAAGAGTAGTATAAAGTTTGAAGAGGTGAATGTAGTCAGCCACCAGATGAGAGCGACAGTGGGAATGATGCCCTCTTTGTCTCTTCATGTTTCAGTGCACGTGTCTTGATTGCAGATATGGATGATGACATACACACTTGGATTTTAGATTCAGGTGCCTCTTTTCATGTCACCCCTCATCACGAGTGGTTTTCCGACTACACTGGGGGTAGACATGGAGTTGTCCATCTTGGGGACAACTATGTATGTGACATTGAAAGTATTGGCAGTGTGCAGTTGCAGTTTCAGCATGGATCTGTCTTCACTCTTCAGCATATCAGGCATGTACCTCAGCTCAAGAAGAGCTTGATTAGTACTGGTCAGCTAGATGATGATGGTTTTCATACCACCTTTGGTGATGGGAAATGGAAGATCTGTAAGGGATCTAGGGTTATTGCCAGAGGTTGCAAGAGTGATACTTTGTTCATGTATCTAGTGTGCGTGACCATGTTGTTGTTGTGACTGAGCAGCCAAGTGTTTCCTTGTGGCATGGCCAGTTGGGACACATGAATCAAACATGAATGAAAGTGCTTTCTCATTTGGGTTACTTGCCTTGTCTTCGTTATGCTGATTTTGAGCACTGTGATCATTGTGTTTATGGTAAACATGCACATATGTCTCATAAAAAGTATATTTCATTGAAATCTTTACTTCTAGAGTTAGTATATTCTGATATCTGCCTTCAAATGCTAGAGTTATCTTTAGGGGGAAAGAAATACTTTGTCACATTTTTCGATGATGCTACTTGAAAGGGATGGGTTTACCCTATTCGTAATAAGGACAAAGTGCTTGACAAGTTTTAGAATTTATTGGCATTGGTTGAGAACTAGACTGATAAGACACTTAAGTATCTTTGCTCTGACAATGGTGGAGAGTATGTGTCCAAAGCCTTTCATGCATTTTGTGATAGTAAGGGGATAAAGAGGGAGCTCACTACCCCTCCTAATCCACCCCAAAACAGAGTTGCAGAGCGCATGAATTGAACCATCGAGGATAAGGTTCGTACGATGCTATCTCATGCTGCATTACCCTATGGTTTTTGGGCAGAGGCTATTATGACAGCCATTCATTTGATCAATAAGTCACAGAACATGTCCCTTCTTATGCTCATTTGTGAGTGTTTGGCTACTGTGAGGCTTTTGTGCACATACGGAAAGAAGAACGCAACAAACTAGAACCAAAGTCCTATAAATGCATATTCCTAGGATATAGTAACGAGGGTGAGACGGGGTGTAGACTTTGGGATCCCAATAAAAGAAATATAGTATGCAGCAATGATGTCATCTTCTGTGAATATCATATGCATAAGTAGCCCAAGAAGATTGAGAAAGTTAGGAGGGTTGTTTTTAGGGAGGATGTGTCTTTTAGACAATTGTTTGTGCCTAGTGTGGATAGTAGTGTATACCTATTGTAAATGACCTTGAAAATGCAAGGAATGGTGCTGGAAATGACTAACAAGGTATTGCCCATGATGATCCACAATTGCAGCAAGAAAATATGCAGTTTGGATAGCCAACAGGGGTTGGACAACATGCTGAAATTTCAGGACAACAAGCTGAAGATGCAGGATTGCAAGTTCCACAGCTTGCAAATGCTAAGCCTTTGCTCCGTAGGTCGACTCAACCATCAAGGCCACCTGATAGGTTTGTTCCTGCTGGTGTGCAATATGCTACAGATTATGTTATGGTTAATGATTGTGGTGAGCCGCCACGCTTCAAGGAAGCAATGACTAGACCGAACAAGAAGAAGTGGTTTAAGGCCATGTTGTCAGAAATGGAATCACTTGATAAGAATGGTACTTTTGGGACTTAGTGCAGCTATCTAAAGGGCAAAAAAATCTTTCATGCAAGTGGGTTTACAAGATGAAGGTCACTTCTGGTTCTTCGCCAAAGTACAAAGCATGGTTGGTTGCAAAGGGGTACAAGCAGGGACATGGAATTGATTTTGATGAGATCTTCTCTCCCATAGTCAAGATGACTACTCTAAGAACCATTTTGGGCTTGGTTGTAGCTGAAGATATGGAGCTCATACAAATGGATGTAAAAACTGCACTCTTACATGGTGATCTGCATGAGGACATATATATGCAACAGCCTAAGGGTTTTGTTGCTAAAGGCAAAGAGAAGATGGTTTGTAGACTCAAACAGAGTTTGTATGGGCTGAAATAAGCACCGTAGGAATGGTATCATAAGTTTGATACTTTCATGCAGTCTCAAGGCTATCGGGAGGAATCAGGTAGATCACTGCTTGTACACCAATAAGGCAGCCTGATTATCTTGGTTTTATATGTTGATGACATGTTGATTGTTGGCAAGGATACTCATGCTTTGGATTCATTGAAGCAGAATCTACATGGCAGCTTTGATATGAAGGATCTTGGTGATGCAAATCACATTCTTGGGATGTGGATACTCAGAGATAGGTTGAAGGGGTTCCTCGATCTATCTCAGTAGGAGTACGCCTCCAATATTTTGCAACGTTTCAATATGGAGGGGGGGAAAGCAATTGGAGTTCCATTGCCTCCATATATGAAACTCAGTGTAGAAGACATCCCTGCATCTGATGATGAGAAGGCTGAAATGGCCAAGACTCCGTATGCTTCAACTATTGGTAGTTCGATATATACCATGGTTGCTACACGTCCTAACATTGCCTTTGCAATGGGAGTGGTTAGTGGGTACATGGCAAACCCTAGCAAGAAGCATTGGGAAGTAGTGAAAGGTATTATGAGATACCTCAAGGGCATAAGGGATTTGTGCATCTACTTTGGTGAGTAGAAGGCATCTATCGTTGGCTTTACGGACACAGACTATCCTAGACATGCGGATGGCAGGAAGTCCACTTCAAGGTATGTGTTTACCTTCGTAGGGGGATCTATTTCCTGGATATCCAGGTTGTCGAAATGTGTTGCATTGTCTACTACAGAAGCAGAGTATGTGGCTGACACCACTAAGGCACGCAAAGAGGCCTTATGGTTGTCATGTTTGGTTGTTGAGCTTGGTATCACAGAGGTTCTTGTCCTCCACTATGATAGTCAGAGTGCTATTATGTTAGCATGAAACCCTGTCTTTCATTCAAAGACAAAACACATATAGGTGAAGTATCATTTCATCAGGGAGGTACTTTATAGTAGAGCATTGAGCTAGTCAAGGTACACACACTGATGATAACCCTACATACCTTCTCACGAAGGGTCTTCGAACAAAGCGGTTTGCCTATTGCATGCAGATGATGGGTATTGGATAGGTATAGCCTCTTTTAGCTTTGTATATACTTAGACTTAGCTGATTCTTTTCCTCTACCTTTGGGCACATTGCTTTTAGGGGGGAGGTTGTTGGCATAAAGGGCAATGCCCAATGCAATGTCCATGCCCACCCTTAAGGGCTAACATGTACATGACTTATATACCTATCTAAAACATTATTGAGGTACTCTTTAGTACCACCAAAAGATTGTGTCTCTATCTCTCATCTCTCTCAACTTGCATCAACTGCTTCACTCCATTGATTCATGCATACAACACCATCCTCATTTGCCCTATTTAGTGAATTATCCTACTCTAAATTTGGGCATTGGGTTTCAACTTTCCTTACTCTTGACTCTATTCACCATGCTTGGGGTTTGCATGGTAGACCCACCTCGCTCACATATGCTACAAAACTGGAACAAATGGTTGAGCTCTCCATGTATATTACCCGTGAAACATGAACAAATGTATTTGGTGTTTGACTAAATGCTATGAAAGGGATGTTGACCTTCTCTCACACATGTACGTGCACGTGCGTTCGCATGCGCGCGTGCACACACACATAAATGAAATGAGTTGCCACCATTCAAAATCTCTCACAAGGTACATCTTTCAATTAGATAGGGAAGTCATTATGCTTATGCAAAATAAATGAGTTTAGATACATGCCCTTTGCATCCAACAATTAGGTTTTTGAGCTAAATGTGATGGGAAATTAGTTGGATACACTTTTAGATTATTTAGATCCTAAGGGAAAGAGGTGAATTGAGGAGGAAACCAACACATGAAGACTTGGTACAAGTAACTCCCCAAATCCTCATGTAATTGGTCAATTTATACTTTGATGTGTATTAATTACTTTCTATTATTATCTACAACAAAACTCACATAACTATGAATTATATCTAGTATGGGAGGGAGGCTAAGATATGGAGGGAATTGATATGCTTAGCAAATAGGAAGTCACAAGGAATGTAAAGCTTACCCTAGTTTTAAGGTCGTGCACCTTGCTAATCTAAACACATCGATCAACATAATGGTTTTACTATGGTAATTTGACTTTCTTTAGCATCACAGTAAACTGTGCTAATTTGACTTTCTTTCCCTTTCACCACATAACATCCTAGTAGGCATGTTGCCACTAAATAGGAGTTGTATATCATAGGGTTATCCTTCTTATAAGACAAAGACAAGGCATGTAAATACATCTAAATAATTAGACATAATAACAAGGTCTTCCTTAATTAATGATAATTGGAATGTAAGAGAGCATTGCTTTGTGTTTTGGCTATCGCTCTTAGGTTGCAAAACTTATTTCCTTGAGGACATTGTCTCCACAAAATTTTGGCTCAAGCCTTTTTTCATTGTGAACCACATCTTGTTCAAGGAGTATGTGGTGAGCTATCACTAAGAATACTCCAAATATCTATCCAAGGTTTGGGTGAATTTGGGAAACACAAAAAATAAGCATCCTAAACATAAAGAAGTGGTTATCATGCCTAAACATGAGTGGTATTACTTGCACATGGAATAATTAATACCTGAGATGACATGCCTATTAAAATGATGACAACATTCACATGGTTAAACATTAGTGTTGTTATGGCATTTGGAACAATTAAGAGTTCAAGTTGCATGGCCCATTGACACAATGACAAAGTACACATGGCTAAAGGTATTTATTGTATCATATTCCCTACATGTGTCCTAAGCTAGAATCAAATGTGAGAAACTAATGAACCATCTACCTAGAAAATCACTATGTTTGAAAAATGAAGATAATATACTCATTAACATCCTCCTAAACAAGTACAATAAAGTTTTTGGTACAATTATAGTGGTGCCCTAGGCAACATGCACAATGAATCATCCAAGGAGAATTGGACCTAGTGTCATGAGCACTAACAAGGAGGAGGCATCAGTTGATATAGATTAATCATGCAAGTTAGCACATGCCATTGCCCCTGATGCATAGTTTGTGGGTTGGGCAGCATCATTTGTGATGAGAGAGAGAGAGAGAGAGAGAGAGAGAGAGAGAGAGAGAGAGAGAGAGAGAGAGAGAGAGAGAGAGAGAGAGAGAGAGAGAGAGAGAGAGAGAGAGAGAGAGAGAGAGAGAGAGAGAGAGAGAGAGAGAGAGAGAGAGAGAGAGAGAGAGAGAGAGAGAGAGAGAGAGAGAGAGAGAGAGAGAGAGAGAGAGAGCATGCATGTGTATTTGGAGATTCAATACTTGTCATTGGGCCCAAACACTTGCAATGCACATTTTCTTCATTATGAAGCACCAAATATTTTTCCCATTGATACAACTCTCTTCCAACAACACCCTAAACTCATCTTCTTTGTACATGTCGTCCTTTTAATGTCATCATCTATAATCTCTCAAATTTTCTATGCATTCACATTCTCAACGTCATCTTATTTTGGCAATCCTTACTACATGTACCCTTCTCTTCATAACTCTTCACTCCATTCCCTAAAAACACCCCACTTCACCTTCATTTACCTCACCTACTTTTCCATTTCATCCACCTCACCCAAAAGAGATTGTATACTTTGTGATGGGGCTTCTCCTCATCGGATGGACATAGACATTAGCATACCCATTATACTCGAAGTCAACCCATCGTCTTCATAAAGGGTCATGAAACCCAACCTAACATTGACGTCTCTAAGGATACCCCTCATTCACCATAAGCAACATGTTTCTTTAGAGTTTGTAGACATGTTGAGAAGGAATGTACTCGAGAGACATCCTATACATTGGAAAAATAGTACTTATTATATATTAATTAATTGCTTAGTAGCAAATCCTTACAATGTAAGTGTTAAAGTTGTAACAATCTTTTCTTTCTAGAATATGTAGATGGGCAAGGTCATGTTCTTTGTGTGAAGGTATTTATTTTAATAGGACATATTTTTTACATTTGTAGAATTTTTACCTTCATTATACTCCTTACATTTATCTTATTAGATGTTTACAATGCACAAGGCCTATTGTGACCAAAGGGGCCTTCTTAACGAGGCTTTTTGAGCTGCCTACTTTCAAGCATTCCTAGCTTTCATTAATGTTTTCTTTAAGGAGAGGTGTTCCAAATAGTCAAGGTACCGCCACTTTTAATGGCCAATCATATTTCCTTCATCTCTGTACTTCTTGCAGCCACTTGTTTTTCATATTTTGTTTAGATGTTGGAGGAACTCTGAAGAGAAGCCACTTGTTAAGCTTAGGATAAGGGTGGATTTTAGATGCTTGGATGTCTATTGGATTGAATCCATGAAGAAGAGTTGGAGGAAGTATGATGGGTTTGCTCTAGCTAGCACTTGTTAAAGGAGATCAACATCACATGGAAAGTAACCCCATTTGTTAGAGTAAATCTATTTTTATGGAGAGTGGTGACCTATAAGCTACCCACAAAGGACAATTTGGCAAGGACACCTTTTGCCTTTGTCCAACCATTTATTCTCGGACTATATGGAAGCAAAGGCATTATAAAAGAAAGTACATGAAATAATTAAAAGGCTAAAGTACTAGTTTACCATCACATGGAAGTAGGCACTACTAGGTGATAAAAGGGACCTTAATGGAAAAATGGCTAAGGTATAAACCATCTTAAGGGCCCTCATTATTAGGAGGATCTAGGGTTTTTGGAATGAATGCCTTTTTGGTAAGAAAAGTAAGTTTTTTCATTCTTTGATTCTTGCCAAGATTGAGGTCACTAAGTACAAAGCATGCTCTTTAGTGCTTTGGGTAAGAGAGAGAATGTATGTCAAACCGATTGGTAGACTGCCAACTAGATCATCAGGGCCTATCTAAATGAGGATGTAAATGCCTATGATAATACAATATCTAAATGAGGATGTAAATGCCTATGATAATACACTATCTTTAACTTTGCATTCAAAAAGTAATGAAGGCATCAACTTCATGTGTTCCTTGCACAGTGGAAATTTTTTTATGTACCCCCAAAAACTTGTTCTCTAGATGGTCATTGCTCGGATGCTTCAAATGCCATAATATAACATCATTTGCACCCTCCTTAAAATCTTTGAGATTTCCAAGTATTTGCAGAACTTGTTTGGCAAAGCCTCTTTGCAATGTTGAGGCGAAAAGGAAAATAAAATTAAGTAATTATGATGACTATCGAACCTTGTAGTGATTGCATATGTCAAAACCCATGTAAAACAAGGAGCACATAGAAATTCGCTAGATGGGTGCATTAGAAGAAAAATAGGATTTAGAACCACATTGCCCAACGATCACACATTTTTTGATTTGAGAAAGCCATTAGAGCACACCTTCTTACTTTATTCCTAACATTGGCAATCTAGAAAGAGTGCCGCATGGTTTGGGTCTACCTCCTTATTTGCCCAATTACCCTACTAGTACCCTAGGAAGCAACAAGTCCATCCTACTAGTACCTTTTACTTTGTTCTTAGCATTGGCAATCTACATAGAGTGCCACATGGTTGGGTCTACCTCCATATTTGCCCAATTACCCTATTGGTACCCTAGGAAGCAACAAGTCCATCCTAAGCATGAAGGAGATTTGCTAAGCTATGTTTCAACAAGAAAAAATTACATGATTAGGGTAATATCATCATGCAATTTGAACCATGACATCAACTGTATGGCATGAAAAGTTGCAAACCACTTGTGATCCTTAGCATTTAGCCAAGGGGTTAGCCACAGAAGCTGTTGGTACATAAGGGTTTTGACTCCCATGGGCATTTTTGGGCCCAACCCTTCATCTCCTCTTCTTATTTTTGGAGCACAATATCCTGCCTCAAGATGGAGAGAATCGCGTACATGCATTTTTAAAAAAGAAGATAGGCTAGAAGGTGGTGAGCAAGCAGTGCAATTATTAGTGGCTGATTGTGTGTGATCAAGCCGCAAGCGCATCGTCTCGACGGTGATCGTGTGAATGTTCTCAACCCAAAGTCCAACCAGACAGTGGGGTGCGCGAGACCAACCGTATACCGAGGCACTTCTTTCTCCAAGGGACAAAATCTTTACCCAATGGATAATCCGACATACGATTGGGCATCTTTTCTTTTTCTGCAGTTTTTTTTTTTGCGGTACCACCACTTCAGAAAAGAAAAAGGGAAAAGGCAAATAGCAGAATGAGGCTTTGCGTCTCTCCTCTCTCTCCTCTCTCTCCCCTCTCTCTCTCTCTTTGTGTCTCTGTGTCTCGCGCTTCTTGGAGCTCCATAGCGATGGCGACTCGTCCCTCCCCTCTGCTCAAGGCACCATTTGCCTCGTCGCTTTCCACGCCTTACTGCATCGCGTAAGACAGCCAAGGGCCTCCCTGAGGCTCCCTCCCTCCTTCGGCTTCCCCGCTTTCAACATATTCCAAAACGATAGACATCTAGCTTGCCCTTGACATTGACACCTTGCCTCCCAGCGCACGCCAATCCTTGCTGCTCCCTAGCTTGCTGGCTCGTGCAGACGATGCCATCGCCTCTCACCAGCTATGACGCTGGAGTCGAGAGCATCCTTTCCGAACCTGCACCTTGCCTTTTCCTTCCATGGCGTTACGGAAGAAGAACTGCTGAAGAAGAAATGATGCCGCAAAGTGGATTTCTTCCCTCTCTGAAAAGGAAAATGGAACTTGTGGTAAAAAGGACATAAACCTCTCCCAAACTCCAATGCTGCTGGGCAGCCTTTGAACACTAACAGCATCCCTTTTCGACGGTACTACAGGAGAATTTAGCTCTTGGCCCCCGAGACATTTTTTTGCATGCAACAGGAAGACACTTTGCAGTAAGAGAACATGTAACCCGTATCAATAGAAAAAGGAAATGCAAGCCTTCAATCTTCAGACTTTCTGATCTGCTTCCATGGTGGAAGCGGAAGCTGCAGCCATTCCTGCAGTGCTTCCGAGCTGGTTTTTCATGCTGGACCAAAGTAGGATAAGAAAGCTTTGACTTGGCTCCACAGATGGAGAGGAGTGGAACTAACAGATACAATGATTATGGCTGCCTCGACAAAGGCCGTTTCACCTCGGATGATAGAAGTGGCAGACCGAGCAGCACGTTCACCTTCGAGGACAGAAGCTCTGGCATGAACTGCAGGTCGCTTTTTCTTTCAGATGGCAATGACATAGCTGACACAACAAGCTCAGAGAAGAGAATTTCTGAAACCAGCCTTGCGCTTGGTGGAGCAAAAGTTGACATGCCATGGTCGTGTAGCCTGTTTGAGAATAGTAACAAAGGTGACGAGCTTCTCAGTGCAGTTTCACGGGTTCACAGCCAGAGGGAAGCAGACCCAGCAGATGATCAGCATGGCGTTCTGACAGGTAGCTCTGGGGCATCAGGTAAGCCATCTATAGGGTTGGGAATTGCAAAGCAGAGCTGTAGTGAAGTGCAAGGTGGGATCGGAAGTTCCACTGCAGGCCCACTGTCAGCAGCATCCCATTCAGCCCCAACAAAGAAGCTACGGTCCACAGGTCAAACCCCTCGATGCCAGGTTGAAGGATGCAAGACCGATCTTGCATCAGCGAAGGACTATCATCGCCGTCACAAAGTATGTGCAGCGCACTCCAAAGCTGCAAGGGTGATTGTTGCAGGCCAGGAACAACGTTTTTGTCAGCAGTGCAGCAGGTATCATGCTTCTTTTGTGATTCTCACCTCTTTATGTAGTTCCTTAAAGCTCACCAGGAATCAAGCAGTAGCACATTATAATTGAGTCTCATATACAGTTGTTCTCTTTTATAACTACTTGATTTAATGCTATCACAGTGTAAATGCTTATTGCAACTGCCTTTAGTTTAGGCCAACTGTAAAACTTGAAGGTGTTTTGATGGGCATGCTGTTGTTGTTTGTTGTTTGGGGAATTTCTACTGCACCTCCTTACTGATTCTAGGCTATCCGTATCAGGAATGTGAATGTAGTTTTTTAAACCCTAAACTAGTTGGTAGGGTTCCAAAGTTTTGAGGATGCATAACAATGTTGATTGGCAGAGTTGATGTCTGTTTGTCTCACACCCCAAAGCCACAGTCAAATAACTTGAGCAGTTTGGTGAATGTTAAGAAACCATATTGCAATCTCACTTGGCTACTTAGCATTCATACTGACATGCTGCAGACATGCCTTTGCACAATGGCAGGCATGCTTGGCTCAGTTTTGTAGGGTGGTTGTAGAGCAAGACTAAGGCAATTTACATCTTTTAGTTAAGTATGCCATGTAACAGTTAACATGTTCAATGTCTATGGCTGTATTCTTTCTTATAGCCTTCCATTATATCTTGTTGCCTATTTATTTGTTATAGTATATGCTTGCATTCACATGTTTTGACCTTTTGTGAGCATTGCTTAGTGATGTAAAATTTATGTAGTGCTTTTGTGAGTATTATACTTTTTCTGCATTTGTTAACAGTGATTGTGTAAAGATGTAGTTTTGAGCATCTTTCTTGCACGCATATTCACAGGGCAACAATTGACTTTTGAATTAGGAACACTTGGAATGGTGGTTTTTTTTCTACCACTTTGTGTTCCATCTGACTACCCAGTCAACCCTTGGCTATTCTGGTTCTCTGTTTCCGTCAATCCACATAGTGATATTTGCAAATTGCATGAGAATTGATGGCTTATAAGAGTACACAAGTTCTGTTTTTTTGTTAGTAGCCACACTTATTCATCCGGTATGGAAATCTGTGTGAGTGCAACCTCTACACAATGTCCAAAGCTCCAACGAACATTATTGCATCTCATGGTGCACTTGTGTGATATGGTAGCATTTTTCCTGAACAACACGAGAAGATAAACGATTTCAAGCCATAGAATGCGTGAATGCCTTCTTAGAAAGGTTCATAGACCATGGATATATGAGTGGATACTATTCTAGATATCAAGATGGCCCTTTAATCTTTTCAATATCTAAAAAAGTGCCATTTAATAGTTTGACAGACCTTGTGCTATGTCATGAGACAAGAGAACAAGAACTCATGTTCTTTTTGACTAATTTGTATAGGTAATTACTCCTTGAATTTATTTTCTTAATAGATACATAGAAAAGTGCATTAGAGTTGGCCAATGATGAGAGTGTTTACAGGTTAGAGTGGACCCATGGAGTGGGCTTGTGCATACTTCCACCTATATGGCTTGATTGGGCATCTATGACTGGAACTTAAGTATATGAGGGTTAGCAGACTCATGCATAGAAGGCCTTAAAGCATGGGCTAGATTTGTGAGAATAGACAATCACTGTCAACAATATGGCACGATCATGAAAAGTTTGTACACTGTGCATATGTAGTTGAAAGTTTAGAATACACATATCCTTGCATAGAAAACTCATATAAGGATTCTAGGATTGTTTTTGTAATGTATTTAAGAAGAGCTTTTGCATGATATCCATATTGGGGGTGTTTCTAAAATTTAGGAGATTCTAAGTTTTAGGGGTCTTAGATGGAACTAAAATTGCTAATCATAAAAAATAGGGATGACACTGTTAAAATGGTGAGCTTGTGTTGTGACAATTTTTACTAAGTTTGATTTTTTTTATTTGTCGACAATTCTCATGTGAAATAGAAAAGCCATAAAGAAGAGACAAGTATTAAGTGTCTAAGCTTCCAAGTGTTCTGCCACTTGTCCCATTTCGTAATAGGCGGATGGATGCTTGTTTTGTGTTATTGTACTTTCCCTCTTTGTAGTAAGTCTACCTTTCTTTTATAAAAAGAGTTCATTTTCTCTTATTCAACATTAGATTTCCTTGCTATAAACTTATATATGGCAGTTGAAGTTAGCCCCCCAAAGTTGTTAACCATCTCTCCTATCATCCTTCACTCTTTTATTATTAAATCTTCCTAATTTTGACTTCTATCAATGCTATTTTATAGGACAATAAACTGGTACATTCATTACAATATCTCTTTTTGAAGTTGCTATTCCCTTTTAATACTCAAAAGAAAGCCATGCTGATGTACTATTGATTGGCCATGAAGAAAGGATGAATGCTCTCTTTCTTTACTCTCAAATTGATCAAGAAAGAAGCCATGTCAATCTATTATGGAGCAACCATAAAGAAATACTAATTTTCTTTCTCTTTCTACTTTTATTTGTAAAAAAATAAGTTGTTTTATTATAAGTATATGCATGTGATGCATGTGTACATTCTTTGCATGATCTTATGAGAGTGAGAAATACGTCTTCTCACTTTCAAGTTGATTGAAATTGAGCTCATCCATAAAGGACTTGGGTTGAGCGCTTGGGTTAAGTAGAAATACATTCTTTCACCCTCGGGGAGGGGGAGGGGTGTTTTGCCTATCTTCAGCCCTCAACTTGTCTCCATTTCTTTTATATATCCATGGGTATAACTTTATGAATAATTGTTATATTTAGCATCAAGTATTTGGCCTTTTCGTTTTCTTGAAATATTAAGTCTCTAAAATAATATGATAATTGTCAAGCATATTTCTTTGTTCAGGGTGTTTACATGCTACCATGTAACTCTTTTAACGGTTTTGGCTGTTCAAAGCCCCACTTTGTCCTCAATATCGTCTTAACTCCTAACCTTTAGTCAACATTTGTCAGGCACTCATGGATTAGTGTGTGTGAATACTTTCAAATCAGTGTACTATAATTTGGGCATCAATCCTCTTCCTTTTCGATCTCTTTAGTCTTCACTTGGATGTTTGTGATATCAGCCATGCATATGTGAACCTTACTAGGTACTATTTACATCTAGTACAAAGCAGTTTTGGGAATCGGATTTGTTTAACTCTCTGTGGCTTTTTGGCCTTTCAATACTAGAGTAGGGCATTGAAGAGATGGATATGTCAACAACCAGGTGCAACAAGTTTGGCTTGCCGTTACATGCAATGCTAACATTGTCATAGTTGTATCCAGATGTGTATGATGTCACAACAAGGTATTTCTAACTTTAGAGTATTGAAAAGAGGATTTCAGACTTTCGCAGAAAAGATTGAAGGGTACTGTTTTCAGCCCAAACTTTTGCATCTATTGGTCTGTGGTTTCGACTTACGTTTCACGGACTGTGTAGCTTGCATGACTGAAAAATCACTCGCAACCATTTAGGCATCTCTTCAGTTTTGCAAGTCTTCAATCTATTTTGCCCCTTGATTCGGGCACTTAATTGGCCTTCTCCCACTTCATAGACAATGGAAATGCCCCAAATTCAATGGCTGGCTAGTCTTCCACCTGAATTTAGTTGAAATTTACCTTTAGCCTTGAAAAATCCTAGTCTTGGAGCTTTCAATTTCTGGCACGCTTCCCGACGCTGTTGCTAAGCCCTAATTTCTGCTGTGAATTAGGGTTTACAGCAAAGAAATTTGCAATTTCTCAGCCTCCAAGGGTCCAAATGTTGAGATTTTCGGAGCAAGGCCGTGAAATGGCTAGGAGATGAGAGAGAAAGCTGTAGAGAAAGAAAATTCGGAGTTTTGTCGCGAAGAATGACTGAAAATCAGCCAAATGCAGCTCCTGTCCTGCCACAACAGCTTGTAGATACAAAGAATTGAAGACTGCTGCTGCCCTGTCTCAATAGCTTGTAGATGCTATCATCTACTGTTCATTAGTCATCTCTTGCCCCTAGCTACCTCAGAAGGTCCTCCAATGGCTGCAAATCAAACCAGCAGCATCTCCTCTCTCTCTTTGGCAGGTTGAATACACTAAAAAGGCCTCTTTTCAGTCTCTAAAGACGTTTTCTAGTCTTGTATGTGTATTTTTGACAAGTGACAGCCTTAGCCATAATTAAATATTAATTTTCAGTCCTTAGATACTGAAAATTAATCTAATAATTATTTGGATGCCTTGGAAAATAATTTGATTGGCCAATAATTAAATTGGCTAGGCAACTTCCATTCCCGAGTGTCTCTGCGCCATCTTTGACCATTAGATTGGCGTTAGGTACCATTAAACGCCACTTCTCTAGTGTCACCAATTGACACTTGTGATCAAATGAATGGTCTAGGCCAACAACTGACACCAGATACCACCAAGAACCTATGCGGCATAACTTATAGCAACTTTTCCTTTGACATCTCGTGATTTCCTCGGTTCTTGGGCTCGTAAATTTACTTTAACCCTAGTTGCACCTCACATGTGCAACATTTACTTAATCACGTGATTAAAAATTAATCCACATGTTAAGTGAGGTTTGAAAAATACATGTCCTCATGATAGTTGGACCCATTGAAATGAGTCTTTTGAGAAAAAGCACGCTTGGCCAATGAGGAAGATGAACCATGAGATGTCGGAAAAGAAGGGTAGGAGGGAGGGTGAGGGGATAAGGAGTAGGAGGTGGTGGGTAGGTAGAAATGGGATGTGGATATTCATATGGTGCCAATGGTGGAGGCATTGGAACATGAGTGTTTCCATAAGGTGTCGATAGAGGTGGAGGCATTGAAATACGGAAGCCCTATCCAAATGTCCGTTGGGGCACAATAGAATGACCAGTAGGTCCACTAGGTAAAGCCATGAAGGCAAATTGTTGTACTGAATGACCCACTCTTAAGAATGCCTAGGAGGGTGTCCCATTGGGGGTATATCCCAAACACGTGTGTGATGGAGATCTAGTCTCCCCCAAATGTGCATTGGCACCATTCCGATATGGGAAAGAAGAGGTCCTAAAGAACTTTCCTATGTTTTGTGAACCCCCTAGTGTAATGTGGAATGTCACATGTGGTGACTAAAATGGAGATGTGAATGATGGAAATGGAGATGTAGAAGAAGATGAGGGTGGGATGGGTGAGAACGAGAATTGTTGGGTGGAAGGAGGAATAGTAAAAGTGCTAGCATTAGATGAGGAAGCACCAACTTCAAAATGACCATGAGAAGCAATGAATTGGAAGAAAAAGATTGAGAAGGAAAACTTACAAGAGATTCTTTCATCTTTTTTTTCACAATACAGAAACTATACAAGGAGTATGCTTGAGCCTCGAGGGGAAGCTTGTTAATCGATGCTGATCTCTCGGACGATGGCTTACAATGTTCAAGCTGTAGCATGAAAAGAATGCCAAGATATACCTGAACCATCTACAACCTGAATTTTTTGAGGATTACAGACTACTCTACAGCAGATTGAAGCTGGATCAGTGTTAGACAGACAGATTGAAGCTGGATCAGTGTTAGATGGGCAATGAGGAGGCTGAAAACACCAAACACAGTCCCAAGTGATGGCATGGCAGCAAAATGCAGCCTTGGAGAGGTCAAACGGCAGCATTTTGGATCATGTTTGAGGCTGGGTGGCAACTGGCTGGTGTAAACCCAGGCTGGTACGCAGCCACCAGCAGTGGGTGATAGCTCTTGGCTGGTGTAGGCAGTTGGAATGTGTAGAATCAGCAAATGATGGCTGGATAGCAAGCGCTAGATGATGGGTGATGATGATGGACAGCTCGGGCTGAGATATCCCTGTGAACGGGGTGTGGACAGCAAAGCTACAGCACTTGCAAAGTGCAAAATGAGAGATTGGCTGAATGGAGGGCAGCCTGTCTATTTATAGAAACTTTGGGGTCTCCCAATATAGGGCTTGCATGTGGGATATAGACACTCTCTAGGATCATGTTTCTTTTAATAAAGTTTGGTAATATTTATGAATTAAGTATGTTTTGGGGGTTTTTTAAAGAAGCTTATGCATTTTTAGTTCAACATGGAAGCTTTGTGACAAACAACATAGAGCATACCATGTTCATCACAATTGGGTTCTTACGCTCTATGAACTATTCTAAGAGGGGGAGTCGGTACAAATGAGCTGGCAAGAGGTGCCATGCTTTGTAGAAACTCAAGTGAACTTGTGGGAGATAAACTCACCACCAGAAGCACTCCTTATACATCCTACTCAACAATCGGTTTGATTATGTACAAGAGCAGCCACAAAGAGAAGTAAGTGAATGTGTTAGATTTATGCTTTAGAAAATACACCTACATGTATCTTGAAAAATCATCCACTATCAGAAAGTACAATGCACCATTAAGGGCAATAGTGGATGTTGGCCCATACAGATCAACACGAAACATTCTAAGAGGTGCCTCAACTCTATGTGTAGTCTATTGGGGGAATGGAGTGTAGTGCGGTTTTCCGAGTTGACAAGTTGGACGTACATTCTCAAACGGTTTGAGGTGGGAAAGGCCCTCAACCATTTGATGTTGTGACAACTCATAGATTGAGTCATACCCAAGGTGTTCTAACCGATAGCGCTAAAGGTGCTCATTATTAGTAGACTTTTGTGTGGTGGCTAAAGCTTGGAATTGGTGGAACTTTGAGTCCTCGATGGTCAGTTGGAAAAGAAACTTGGTCATCATGTAGAGGCCACTAGGTTGTGTTCACCATGAGTAATCATTAAACTAGTTTGTGAGTCTATGATCTTGACTGTGATCGCTATAAAGAAAATTGCTCGTTCCAATCGGCAAAACTATTGAACGGAAAATAAATTCACCCCAAGTTGGGGGACATAGTATACATTCTCCAATGAAGCAAGATCCCGACCCTTATCAGTATCAAACTTGACACGACTTAGACTAGGGATCTTGACCAAGGAGTTGTTCCCACATCGGACACTCCCAGTTGTAGGGGCTTGGGAGATAAAAATGTTTTGGATGGGGATCAAATGATGGATAGCTCGACCATCCAGGATCCAAATAGGAGATGATGTGCTTGGATGGAGACCTCATGTCGAGCAGATTAGTTAGATATGTTCTTGTATTTGAGAATGATACTAGCTGTGATGGCTGACTGGTGGTAGTGTGGGTCTAACCTTGCCATTGTCCTTGATTTTGGTTGCCACCACTCTGTCTTCCTTGCTGAGGGTTACCTGACCGAGGGGTAAGGGATTGAGTCTTATTTTTTGGTTGCAACTCTTGTATTTGATTGACACTTGTTGTCAAAATGGCTAGTCTTTTGAAAATGTTGGTAGCATCGGTTTTTCTTTGGTACATTCTACCACCCAAGTTTTAAGGATGAGTGAGAGTTCTTGTGTGTCTCATTGGTTTGGTTTTGATTTTGATTTTGATTTTTCTTTTGTCTTTGGCTTTGATTTTGAGATTTTTTGCCTTGTCCTTGTTGTTTCTTTTGAGAAGAGACAACAAGAGCCCCCTCTATGGAGGAAGCACTATGAAATTGATCAAATAGCCAAGTCTAATGCAGTAGTTGACACTTAGATTCATAGAACGTAGGCATGGTGGGCTATGAGATCACTTGCTACGCAAAATGGAAGTATTTTCTAGGCAACTTATTAAGGAATAATGTGACTTGGTCATCAAGAGATTTAGAAGCCTTGTAGTAGAGAATTCGAGGAGAAGTTGCTGATACTCAATCAACTTGACCTTAAGGTCATCTAGGTTAGTGATTTTGAAGTTTTGAAGCTTATGGTCGAGACTTATACGACAAGGCCTATCCCAAGCAGCATAATGATAGTCAACTGTTCCCAGAGCTCTAATACTAGGTCAAAGTGCTATAGTTGTGAGTGGAATTCAGGTAATAAACCTTGCATTAGCTCGACGATTGTGGAGGCATTTCTGGCTTCCATGAGCGGACAACCTTTGGTAGAACAATACATGGGTTGGGATTTTAGCCCTTGGATAAGGTTCCACAAGTTTTGAGAGTCAAGGACATGTCTCATCAAATGTGACCAAGTAGTATAGTTAGATCCGTTAAAATGAGTCTTGTTAGTGAATGTGGGATAAGATGGGTAGGTAGAAAAAGTTAGAGAAGGACCCACATATACATGTGGAGCAAACATAGGAACTCTCAAACTCTACGCAACTGTTGGTTGAGACTAAATGGTCCACTAGGAATTGCTATGGAGACAAAATGTGGTGTCAGCTGATCAACACTTGGGTAAGTAGGGGTAGGGACCCCATGTTGTGAATAGCCAAAAGGTGTGTAAGGTGGAGGTTGAGCCTTCTCCAAAGGTGCATGAATACCACTCAGAACTGAACTTGTTGAGGTCCTAAAGGTTGTGCCTATGTTTGAAGAACCCCTTGGTGTGGTGTGTGCAATGATATGTGGTGTTTGAAGAACCCCTTGGTGTGGTGTGTGCAATGATATGTGGTGTTTGAAGTGGAAAAATGAATGGTAAAGATGATATGGCAAAAGAAGTGGGTGGGATGGGTGGGCTTTGAAATTGTGGTGTTGAATGATGATGAAAATGTATTAAATTGATTTTGATTTTAAAGATGGAATTTGAAATGAAGATGATGATGCAAAAAGCAAAGAAGATGAAACACTATATTCATTTTGACTTTGAGAAGCAAAATTCAAAGAAGGAAAGGAAGAAGAAGAGTTATCAATCTTTTTTTAATAGTCACCCCTTACTGTATTAACATGCATAAATGGATTTTCAATGGGATTTTACCAAGATCAACATATTGTTGAGAAACCACTTTTTCAGTTTACACACTTCATTTAGGGTTTCACATTGATAGCCCCAAAAAGGATTGGTATCCACATTTTGGCCACTTTTTCAGGTGGCGCCAACACAGTGGTGTGTCACCCTAGACAGCTTATGTCTATAAATAGGCAATCACCTCATTCATACTTTTACCACTCTCACCACTTTTCAGTCATTCTTCACCCCTCTTCCTCAGTCATCAGACACCCTTTCCTTCTCTCACAAACCCCTTCCATTGTCCTCACACCCCTTTAGGAGGACATTGTAGTTCGTGGCTCATGGTTACCTTCACCCTTCCTCTTCTACTTCCAAGTGCCCCGTTCCTACATCAAGCCTTGCGTTTGGAGCATCTTTTACCTAGCATCACCATCATTTGCTTAGTTTTAGCATCCTTTTCCATCAGGCTCCACCTTCACTTGCATTTTCCAGTGTGGAGATGTTCTTCTTGCTTGGCGTCATTATCTCCAGCTCGGTGTTAGCATCTGTAACCAGCCTTATTTCCATGAATGGGTGGTAAATCCCTGATTACAACTTAATTACAACAGAAAACAATTAATGTGAATCTGAAAATACAAATTTACCTATTGATCTTGGACAATGCACACCCGATTGGCTCCAAAATTGGCGCCCCTTTCGGTATTTCTTTAGCTTTATTGAAGAAAAAGTTGATTTACAATGGGATTCTCCCGATCCCCTTCGCAATCCAAACTCCCCTTGCCGTCCAAAGTGACCAGCAAGTTTTCAATCTATTTTGCCCCTTGATTTGGGCACTTAATTGGCCTTCACCTACTTCATAGACAATGGAAATGCCCTAAATTCAATGGCTGGCTAGTCCTCCATCTGAATTTTGCTGAAATTCACCTTCAGCCCTGAAAAATCCAAGTCGTGGAGCTTCCAATTTTTGGCACGCTTCTCGAGGCTGCTGTTAAATCCTAATTTCTACTGTAAATTAGGGTTTATAGCAAATAAATTTGCAATTTCTCAACTTCCAAGGGTCCAAAAGTTGAGATCTTCCGAGCAAGGTTGTGAAATGGTTGGGAGATGAGAGAGAGAGTTGTAGAGAAAGAAAATTCAGAGTTTTGTCACGAAGAATGACTGAAAATCAGTCAAATGCAGCTCTTGCCTCGCCACAATAGCTTGTAGATGCAAAGAACTGAAGAAAATTAGTCATTTATTGCTGTTGCCTTGTCTCAACAGCTTGTAGATGCTGTCACCTGCTGTTGATTGGTCTTCTCCTGCCCCTGGTTGCCTCAAAAGGTCCTCCAATGGTTGCAAATCAGACTAGCAGCACCTCTCTCTCTCTTGCAGGATGAATACACTAAAAATGCCTCTCCAATCTCTAAAGACGTTTTTCAGTCTTACATAGGCAATTTTGACAAGTGGTAGCATTCCCAAATGGTTTTTTCAGCATTAGCCATATTTAAATATTAATTTTTTATCTTTAAATACTGAAAATTAATCTAATAATTATTTCGGTGCCCTGAAAAATGATTTGACTAGCCAATAATTAAATTGGATAGACAACTTCCATTCCCGAGTGTCTCTGTGCCATCTTTGACCATCAGATTGGCGTTAGGTACCATTAAACGCCACTTCTCTAGTGTCACCAAGTGACACTTATGGCCAAATGAATGACCTAGGCCAACAATTGACACCAAATACCACCGAGTACCTGTGCGGCATAACTTATAGCAACTTTTGTCTTTGACATCCTATGATTTCCTCGAGTAGGAGGCTCGTAAATTTACTCTAATCCCATTTGCACCTCAAATGTGCAACATTTACTTAATCATGTGATTAAAAGTTAATCCACATGTTAAGTGAGGTTTCAAAAATACATGTCCTCATGACAGCCCTTCCCCTTAAAATCCTTGCAATCGTCCTTGATTGCATTGTCAAATGCATCAAAAGCAAAGTACTACACTGGAATTTTTCGTAGGGCATCATAGTCAACACAACATTGTGCACTGCTGTTCAACCATTCCATATGCCCAATGTATGCTGAAAATTACCAGCCAACATAACATAACATAAGACTCACAAGGAATCTCAAAAACATTGCTAGATTATCATGTGATATATCCATTTCTCATGAGCTCAAATCATCGGGCAAAACCAAACCATAGCATAGCATAACCAAGCATAAACCATGGCTAAAACATCAATGGCATCATAACATATGCTGTTGTCCATGGAACTAGATGTAAACCATTGAAAACTGAGTATAATCTGATCACTTGCTGATTTGAGAACTCATCACAAACTGCTGCAAATGTGACCCCAAACTGATCACAAACTCATTGCAAAAAATTGGCCAACAATCAATGCAAAAATTGATGCAAAATGGATCCAAAAAGTGACCATAAACGGTTCTCAAGTTGATAAAAAATTGACGTGAATACCACTGAATATTAATGATCATATGCTGAAAACCAACATTCAATAATCAGCCCCTGATGATCATTAACTGATGCTACACCAAGCATAACCAATGCCATACCAAGTATAACTGATTGCATACCGAGCATAACAGATGCAAATGTACAATTTCAAAGCTGCAGTGAAAACCATACCGATCTGCATATCAAACATAGTGACTAGTACACTGTATAGTGATCTCTTGGCAAACATATTGTTCAGCTACAGTACCCTGAATGTATGCTGAATACATTCAAGATCCACTACTTCTAGAGCTGTCCATTATCGAGGAACGGAGGTGCTAGCTCCCTCATAAGCATCAGGTAATACTCTGGACCTCTGCTTTGCTGAACCTGATTGAGCTCCAAATAAAGTCGGCTCTATTTGGAAAGCATCAAGGTAAAGTTGCAACAACTGAGGATGGTCTGCCAAGTCATCCTCCATCCATTTGGCATCCATTGGTGAATAATTTTGAAACTTCACCAAGTACCTTTTGGAACCCTTATCCTAATCTTCCTCTCTTTATGTGCCAAAATCAGCTTTGGTATCAGTATTTCATCGAGCTCTTCAACCTCTAGCTGAATTTCAGTAGATACATCCTCTGGTATATCTCCATGAAATGGTCTAAGCAAGCTCACATGAAAGGCATTGTGTATCTGCCGGTGTAGAGGCAATTTCAGCCTATAGCATGCATCACTGATCCTCTCCAACACTTGAAATGGCCCATAGTATCTATAGACAGCTCTAGATACAATCGCTCTTTGCCCTTCATTTTTTTCAGCCATGTCTTTTCAAATCGCAGCAATACATAATCGCCCTTTGCAAAGTGCAAAGCACGCCTATGACGATCAGTTGCTCTCTTTTGCTTATCTTGTTATCTTTGAAGTGCATACTTAACATTCTGTTAACGTGCATCCATGCTTTCCACACAGTGATCAAACTCAAAGATCTTTTCTTTTGTGTGCAAAATAGGGGTACTTTCTTACCACCCTCCTCTACCACCTTAAATGGAGCTTTGCTCGTAGAACTATACATTGTGTTGTTGTAAGCAAACTCAACCAAGGGCAAATATTGCTCCCACTGCCTCTTGTGGTCTGAAACATAGCACCTCAAAAGATCTAACACTATGGAATTTGCTTCCTTAGACTGACCATCTATCTGTGGATGGAAGGATGATGAAAATTTCAGCGTGGTACCCATATTCTCAAACAAGCCCTTCCAAAATAAATTGGTCATCTAGGGCTCTCAATCACTAATGATTGACTCTGGCATACCATGATACTTAAAGATGTGCTGTAAAAACAATCGTGCCATATGATTAGCCTTTATTTTCTTCCTTACCTGAATAAAATGGGCTTGTTTACTAAACTTGCAAATGATAGTCCATATCCCATCATTCCTTGTAGGTGTCTTAGGAAGCTAAAAAATAAAGTCCATTGCAGTGCTCTGCCAAGGCCCCTTTGGAATAGACAAGGGATGCAACAAACCTGGCATCTATGTTCTGCATACGGAGGAGTATGACTTTTAGTGATAACTCTAGACCTTAATTGCTTTGTGACACACAGTCGTCCATGCATCATTAGAAATCCATCTCTTACATAAAGTGTCGATGCCTTTGGGCATTGCAAAGCTGATCACAAACATTAGCAAAGTTTGAATCAGCAACATATTGCTCTTTCATGGCATCCAACTCAGTGTGATCAACCATATTGACAGCTGACAACTGAGGTTTACGTGACAATGCATCACTTTTCCCACTCTTTCTTTGCAATCCGTTCCTCTTTCGAGCCCTATTTTTTAGATCTGCCCTGATCTTCAGCTTTATTTCAGATTTACCCTTTTTCTCAGCCTTTGCCTCTTTGACATGTGACTTGTCATCATTATCGTGGAATCATGCATCCTCTCCACGCAGCAATGTCTCGGTTGTAGTAGGAGTTTCTATAAGTTGAGACATGTTGAAAACAGTGGACTTAATGCAAAAAAAATCTAGAATACCCTTCGGCAAACCACAAATATACTTCTCCACCTGCTCATGGAGGGGTACTGTGAGATAAGAAGTAACTGGCAACAATGCATCCCAAAACTTCTTATTATATTGATCCAAGTTCTTGCAATCTTTGGAATTCAACTAATTTCAAGCTGTCATAATGTCTACTTCAAAGGTACTTGTCAATCAATTTGAAGCAAACATTAACTTGAACTAGATCCAAGTGGTAGGTGATTTCCCTTGAATAAGAAGTGTAATCCACCATGGTAATAAATTCCCCTTAAAAAATGTGGCTACCTTGCGTATCTTAGATGCCTCTGTGAAGTTGCCTTCAGAATAGATTGCATCAAACTGCTAAATAAAAACAAGTGCTTTCAGCTTATCTTGTTCACCACTGAAAGGCTCAAACTTCATGCTTTTGCCACCTTCATCATAGTCCTTCGACGGACCTATGGGAGTCAAGTTATCATAAATGGGCTGTTGCAAAAAGGGTGCATTGGCTGTATTTGCATAAAAACCAGCACTTTCTAGGTATCATGCCTATGCTGCGATACATGGGATTAGGCATTCCATTTGCATTACCCAAATACATTGGGTGTTGTGAGCCATGCATTGGTTGCTGCATACCATAGGGATTTGTGCCATACATTCTCGTATGCGGTGCCTATCCAACCATGGCATGAAAAATGGTACTACCACCAAAGTATCCTTGCTGTCCCATGCTTGCATGTGCATAATTGCCTTGTTGCCCATGTTTCCATGGATTGGCACTACCAAGTTGGCCATGCATTTGCACTTGCTGCACCACGGATACCAACTGTTTGTGCTCATCAGGCATCTTGGGCTCTTCTAAAGAAGGCTTAGGCATTTCCTTCGGTTCTTGTGGCTCTTTCGAAGTTGTAGAAGGTGTCTACTTCTCTTTGCCTTTGCTGTCCTTCTTTGGGGCATTCAAGAATCGAGTAAATTGGGGATCCTTTGCTAATTCAGTTAAAAGATTTGTTGCTGTACACATTTGATCCTTGAAGCTATCATCAAATTCTTCAGCCCCTTGCTGGTCATCAGCCTCTTTATGCATTGAAGTGCCAACATTTGGGTCATTACCCACATTTTCAGCATGCTGTCCATGTTGAGAACCATCCCCAACATCAGTCATTGCATTTCCCCCTTCACCATGTGGTTGACCAAGGAGTGATGCATCCTCTCCACTTGATCCCGTATCACCATGTGAAGTCATGCTTGCTGTAATTCACTGCTGAGAACAATTTCAGCAATAATGCAATAGTCCCAAGTTGCAATCATGTACCACGGGCCCACCAATTCAAAGGATTTGATGGTATCCCGGCAATGGAACCATGTAACTAGCCTTCCTTCTGTGGATGGGTGGTAATTAATGCAAATCTGAAAATACAAATTTACCTACTGATCTTGGACAATGCACACCTGATTGGTTCCAATATTGGCGCCCCTTTCGGTATTTCTTTAGGTTTATTGAAGAAAAATTTAATTTACAATGGGATTCTCCTGATCCCCTTCGCAATCCAAACTCCCCTTGCTGTCCAAAGTGACCAGCAAGTCTTCAATCCCTTGATTCGGGCACTTAATTGGCCTTCACCCACTTCATAGACGATGGAAATGCCCCAAATTCAATGGCTGGGTAGTCCTCCACTTGAATTTAGCTGAAATTCACGTTCAACCTTGTTGAGTCCAAAACTTGGAGCTTCCAAATTTTGGCACGCTACCCAAGGTTGTTGCCAAAGCCTAATTTTTGCTGTAAATTAGGGTTTACATCAGAGAAATTTGCAATTTCTCAGTCTCCAAGGATCCAAATGCTGAGATCTTTAGAGAAAGGCTGTGAAATGGTTGGGAGATGAGAGAGAAAGCTGAAGATAGAGAAAATTCAGAGTTTTGTTGCGAAGAATGACTGAAAATCAGTCAAATGCAGCTGTTGCCTTGCCACAACAGCTTGTACACGCAAAGAACTGAAGAAAATCAATCATTTATTGTTGCTGTCCTGTCTCAACGGCTTGTAGATGCTGTCACCTGCTATTGATTGGTATTTTCCTGCCCCTGACTGCCTTAGAAGGTCTTTCAATGGCTGCAAATTAAACCAGCAATATCCCCTCTCTCTCTTACAGGCTGAATACACTAAAAATGCTTCTCTCCAGTCTTTAAAGACGTTTTTCAGTCTTGTATGGGCAATTTTGACAAGTGGCAGCCTTCCCAAATGGTTTTTCTAGCATTAGCCATAATGAAATATTAATTTTTTATTTTTAAATATCGAAAATTAATCTAATAATTATTTCGATGCCCTAAAAAATGATCTGATTGGCCAATAATTAAATTGGCCAGGCAACTTCCATTCCGGAGTGTCTTTGTGTCATCTTTGACCATCAGATTGGCGTTAGGTACCATTAAATGCCACTTCTATAGTGTCACCAACTGACTCTTATGGCCAAATGAATGACCTAGGCCAACAACTGGCACCAGATACCACCAAGTACCTGTGCGGCATAACTTATAGTAACTTTTGTCTTTGACATCTCGTGATTTCCTCGGGTCCCAAAATCGTAAATTTACTCTAACCCCAGTTGTATCTCACATGTGCAACATTTACTTAATCGTGTGATTAAAAGTTAATCCACATGCTAAGTGAGGTTTTAAAAATATATGTCCTCATGACAGCATCCTAGCCTCTGGCGACAATCTACATCACCGAGCGTCAATGATTTTATCACTTGTCTATCACAAGGGTTGCTGGGAGTCGAGTTTTGCAGCTTGGCTTCTCCTCCATCACTTGGTGTCACTTGTTTGTCACAGAGGTTGTTGGGACTTGTGTTTTTGCAGCCCAAATTCTCCTCCATCATCTGCGCCATTATTATCCACTTGGCGTCAACATCTAGGTTGATCTCCTTGCATTTGACAGCTTCGACACTTTGGGATTTGCGTTTTGTTGCCCGTGTCACTTCCCAACATTAGAGGATTGTGACCCACTCCCTTGATAGTTGGTGATTATCTTCCACATCTCCGATAACATTAGAGGATTGCGGACCAACTCCCTTGAAAACTGTCTTTCACCTTCTAGTGATTACTTCGATAACCCACTGATTGGAGGATTGCGTTTCGCTCCCTTCATTGTGCAGATTTTCCAAAGGTGCTGCTGCCATATTCAGATAGGACAGCGTAGTTATCTTTTGAGCTTCGGCTCCACTGTATCAGCGTTTCTTCTCATAGCATGATCCAATGCATCATTAGTGTATTCTTGTGTTTCTGAGTTTTTCTTCTCTCTCAGTGTTTATTGCATACACTCTCTGTTACTCCTTGCAAACCCTATTGTCTCTTTGCATGGTCGCTTATTTTAACATGGTATTAGAGCATACATGTTATTTTTGACATGTATTAGAGTGCAGAAGCTTAGAGAGCTAAATACCCCCTTCATTAGAGAAGGCGCAGATAGGTTGTGAGTTCGGTATCATCTATTGATTTCCCTCTTAATTCCAGTTGTATCACTAGGAGATAGAGATACCCTTCTCTTTCTTTCCCACCTACCCACCCTTTTACAGGTTGACACTTTGGTACTATGACTTCTCCATAAGTAGATGGATAAACCACTGGGTGCTCCTCTTCTGGCATCATCAGAACCCCCACTGATGCTTGTTGACCTGGACCTTTGTTCCCTATCCCACTAGAATATATGTGTCTATCCCTAGGCACTTGTTATGTTACCTTTCCCTTTTGGGCCATAGAGTTTATTTTGCACTGGCTTTTAGATTTTTATGCTCGAGGCAATAAGACGCATCCAATGCGCACTAGGTCCTTTCGAGCCACAGGAGGATTGATTGGTACCACGGCGTTCTCATGATTGCCGTAATGTGCTACTGAGGTTACTTCTACTTCTTCTAGGGTTTCAGGAATGCCACTTGACAATCCACGGTTGTGCAATTTGCTCCCTCGAGAGATAGTGATTGTTGGCTACCGTCCCCTTTTTAGTCAGCTCCTTCGAGAGACAATGATTGTTTGACACCTTTCATTACTTCGGCTCTGCAATTCGCTCCACTGAGAGACGATAACTGTTGCTCACCCTTGGCTCCGAAGTCCGCACGAGTCTCACCTTTTCCCACCCTTGACTACTCAAGTTCGAGAGGCAACTTGTGGGTGTTTGATCTCCTAGATATCCTCTTCGGCATGACTTATGGCATTTCCTTCGTCATTAGATGATTCAGAATTCGTGATCCATGAGTTTTTAGATTTCCTCTCTCTCAGAGGGGGGTTCAAAGGGGGATGTACTATCTTTGCCCTTAGAGGGGGCTTCTACTTCTTTGGCTTCAAAGGGGGCCCTTGCACCTCCACCCTCAGGGGAGATAGCTACTATTTACTCTTTTGGGATGGTTGTCTTCGAGCAGTCATTTCTCCCCTTGATACCTAGGATCTTCATAGACCGCCTAGATCGGGGCCTTGGAGGTTCAACTGTGATTTGGTGATGAGGCCTTTGAATTCCTTCTAGCATGAAGTTACGAAGTTAGTGGCTTCTCTCCCGAGGTGGAGTCAGGTTTTACAGTTTATCTCATGTCTACTGTTCCTTACTACATGTTATCTTTTAGGTGGCAATCTTGGATCTTCGGGATCCTCTTTTTCTTCCTCGTATCTCTCTTCGCTCCTCTTTCTTCATTTCTTTTTGGGCTTGAGAGGGGGTGTTGAGAAACTACTTCAGTTTACACAGTTCATTTAGGGTTTCACACTGATGGCTCCATAAAGGGATGATGTCCACATTTTGGCTACTTTTTCGATGGAGTGTCCACACAATGGTACATCACCCTAGACAGCTTATGCCTATAAATAGACAATCTCCTCATTCATACTTCTACCACTCTCACCACTCTTCAATCATTCTTCACCCCTTTTCCTATGTCATCAGACACCGTTTTCTTCTCTCACCATCCCCTTCCACGGTCCTCACACCCCTTCAAGAGAACATTGCAGTTCGTGGCTCATGGTTGCCTTCACCCTTCCTCTTTTGCTTCAGGTGCCCTGTTTCAACATCAGGCCTTGCGTTTGGAGTACCTTCCACCCAGCGTCACCATCATCGGCTTAGCGTCAACACCCTTTTCTATCAGGCTCCACCTTCACCTGTACTTTCTAGTGTGGAGATCTTCTTCTTGCCTAGCATCATCATCTCCAACTTAGCGTCAACATCCTAGCCTCTAGCAACAGTCTACATCACTAAGCGTCAATGGTTTCATCACTCGTCTATCACAGGAGGGGGTTGGGACCTACGTTTTTGCAGCTTGGCTCCTCCTTCATCACCTGGCATCACTCATTTGTCATAGAGGTTGTTGGGGCCTGCGCTTTTGCAGCCCAACTCCTCCATCATCTTGCGTCATCATTATCCACTTGGCGTTAGCATTTGGGCTGCTCTCCTTGCGTTTGACGGCTATGACACTCTAGGATTTGTGTTTTGTTGCCCAGGTCACTCCCCAACATTAGAGGAGTGCAATTCGCTCCCCTGACAGCTGGTGGTCATCTTCCACATCTCGACGACATTAGAATACTGCGGTCCGCTCCCTCGACAGCTGTCTTTCATCTTCCAATGATTACTTTGATAGCCCATTGCCTGGAGGATTGCGTTTTGCTCCCTTCACTGTGCACATTTCCCACAGGTGCTACCGCTTGATTCAGACAGGCCAATGCAGCTATCTTTTGAGCTTTGGCTCCAGTGTAGCAGCTTTTCTCCTCATAGCATTCTCTTCTCTCTCGTTGTTTGCCGTACACTATGTTACTCCTTGCAAGCCCTATTGTCTCTCTGCACTGTCGCTTATTTTTGACATAGTATCAGAGCATACCTGCTATTTTTGACACATATGGCACTCTAGCTTCATCTTGATCTTTATCATAATGCTGCAAATGCAGTTAACTAAAAGAAAAAGAAGGAACAAAAGAGAAACTTGGGAATCTTGCACTAGAGTAGTAGGAATAGTCTGAAAGTAAGAGGCTTACTTCAGAGCTCTTTCTCCAAGGGGGGGGGGGACATTCCTTATGGAGGTCTCGACGACCTTGCAATATCATTAGATTTATGCGCAACATCTAATGAGAGAGAATCAATTATATCTTCTTTAAGTAGCTTTTGTAGAAAGGCTTTTCTTTTAAGCTCTTCACTCTTCTTGGCTCTGTGAGCCATGATTAGTTGCAGCTCCTCATCTATGATAGGATAATGATGTGTGTCTCCAAAGCCAGAAGGATCTCTGGCCCTGTCGGAACCTCACGGAGTTGGTTGTGGAAGCCACTCTTGCTCAGTTCTTGGCAAAGGCTCCTTTGGGGACCGAGTAGGTGTGGAAGCGTTTGATGTCTTCTGCTGTATGGATTAGCTGATAAGCAAAACACAGGTTATGGACGGCAGTAGAGCCCGCAAAATGTAGCCATTTTACTGATGTCAGCATAGGGGTGGCAATCGAGAAGACTGTATTGCAGCTCGAGATGATCAGCAGACAGCAAATGCAAGCTATGATAGTCTCTAGCAACAGTCACCTAGCTGGACAACAGGCTGGAAGGTTGGTAAACAGTCACGAACAGCAGCAAAAGGCTGGATAGCAGGCACCAATGGTAGACAACAATGGTCAACAACTCCGGTTGAGATATCCTTCGCATACGGGGTGTGGACAGCAGTGAGAACTTCTCACTTGCAAGCCGCAAAACGAGATCAAGCTGAATGGAGGGCAGCCTGTCTATGTATAGAAAGTTTGGGTCCTTCCAAATAGGGTTTGTGCTTATGGGGCATAGACACTATCTAGGAACACATTTTTTAAAAAAATAAAGAGGTTTAATTTATTAATTAATCATGTTTTGGGGTTGTGTTAAAGAAGCTAATTTATTTTTAGCTCAATAGATGGAGTACCAAAAGCAAAATCATAGAAAATGACATAGGAAACACAGAAAATATTGTGTACAGCATATGGAACACAATTAGGTGTGCAACAATAGGTGGGAAGATGGAGATCAATCGGTTGTAACCAGCAGCTCCTCTAGATAGGATATGGTTAGTAGTGTGATGGGCTAAGGTTGAGAATGACAATGATCATGGATATAAAGGCTGCACTAAACAATTGGTTGCATTTATAGAGGATTTTGGTGCATTGTTCTATTGTTTAAAAACAAAGCCATTTATTTTTGGTAACTTAGCATTAAATGCATTGTGGGACCATTTTTCAGAGAATTTATTAGGGGTTAATGCATTGTAATTAAGTATTAGTGCAAACCCTAGTATTTGTGGCTCAATACTCATTTCAAACTTCAGGGGCCTAAGTATTCAAGCAAGTGTGGAATATCATTGACACGTCGGATTGGAAGGTAGGTGAGCCTTGAGACCTTCACAAATGATGGCCATGTAATTTATGCTATGCAAAAGGTTCCAGAAGTATGAATGTCTAAGACAGTCACCCACTTTGCTACTTTTACATGATGCTTTTAAAAATTGCTATCCATAGTCTCTTTGAAGAATGAAGGGGCCCTTGTGTCATTGATAGTATGATTAGGGATGTGATCTCAAAGATAGCAATAGAGGCGGTAGCAGTAGCGGTAGCAACAACTATTGTAGGGAGGGACCCACAACATGTGGTTATTATGGATGTAGAGGTCACATTTAGAAACGTCTTTACCATTATGTTGATAATGAGGCTCCAAGGCTTGAGAGGGGGTCCTATCATGGGTGTGAAGCTAATGATAAAAAACCTTGTGTTGAGAAACCACTTCTTCAGCTTACACACTTCATTTAGGGTTTCACATTGACAACCCCAAAAAGGGCCGGTGTTCACATTTTGGCCACTTTTTCAATGGGCGCCCACACACTGATGTGCCACCCTAGATAGCTTATGTCTATAAATAGGCAGTCACTTTATTCATTCTTCACCACCCCACCACTCTTCAGTCATTCCTCACCCGTCTTTCTTGTCATTAAAAAAATTCCCTTCTCTCATGAACCCCTTCCATTGCCTTTACACCCCTTCAGGAGGACGTTGCGGTTCGTGGCTCATGGCTACCTTCGCCCTTCCTCTTTTGCTTCAAGCGCCTTGTTCCAGCGTGAGGCCTTGCGTTTGGAGCATTTTCCACTTGGCATCAACATCATGTGCTTGGCGTTGGCACCCTTCTCCTTTAGGCTCTACCTTCACTTGTGTTTTTATAGCCTGGCTGCTCCTCCATCACTTGGTGTCACTCGTCTGTCATCACAGAGGTTGTTGGAACCTGCGTTTTTGCATCTTGGCTTCTCCTCCATCACTTGTCGTCGTTCGTTTGTCATAGAGGTTGCTGGGACCTATGTTTTTGCAGCCCGGTTCATCCACCATCATCTGGCGTCATCATTATTCACTTGGCGTCAACATCTGGGCTACTCTCCTTGCGTTTGATAGCTTCGACACTGTGGGATTTGTGTTTTGCTGCCCAAGTCACTCCCTAACATTAGAGGATTGCAGTTCGCTCCCTTGATAGCTAGTGATCATCTTCCACATCTCCGATGGCATCAGAGGATTGCGGTCTACTCCCTCGATAACTGTCTTTCGCCTTCTAGTGACTACTTCGATAGCCCACTGCCCGGAGGATTGCATTTCACTCCCTTCATTGTGCAGATTCCCACAGGTGCTGCCGCTTGATTTAGACAGGACAGTTTAGTTATCTTCTAAGGTTTGGCTCCATTGTATTAGCCTTTCTTCCCATAGCATGATTTAGTGTATCATCACCGTGTTCTTCTTGTTTCTGAGTTTCTCTTCTCTCTCAGTGTTTGTCATACACACTTTGTGTTACTCCTCGCAAACTACCCTACTGTCTCTCTGCATTGTTGCTTATTTTGACATGATATCAAAGCATACTTCCTTTTGACACCTTGTGGATAAGTATTTCTACTAGGCTTTTGACCTTGGAAGCCAAGGTGCCCTCTACCTCACAAGATAAGTGTCCTTGCACAATCTTACCACCCTCTTGTCTCCATACATACTCTCCATTTTGTCTCCCTCCATCCTCTTCTTGCTCAATTTGTTTGGTCCACCTACTACCACGCAAGCCCTTTGCCCCTCCCTCTTCATCAAGCATGACCAATTTAAAGTTTGAATTGCAATGAAACGATAGGGTTTATAGTGGAGAGAGCAAAGTGTACAACAAACACTAGCAATGATTGAACTTTCAACTTGGAGACATAGAGAATAGAAGAGTGATGAATGAATGAAATGAGGATACAATGTTCAGGCTAATCAAGGTGGGTGCAATTGTGGAAGGAGTGTGCATGGTGGAGGGAGTGAAACATACCCCTCCAAGTAGGGGGATGTCGAGGAAGACACTGTTTGAATGTGGACATCAGTGGAGGGAGTAAAAAGAAGTCCTCTGTAGATAGCTGATGGTGGTGTAGAAGTGATCTTTAGGGGCAGCAACAGCAAAATACATATATTTGCTGATGGGAAAGGCCCCTGAAAGACCTCTAGAAAGGTGGAGTCTGCACCAGAATGTATGGGATTGGCTGCAACAACCGCAGCTGCAGCGGTAGCTCCTTGAATGTGATGATGCAGCTCCAAATGAAGGGTGGCTGGGTGCAAGAGGTAGGCGACAGCATGGGCTGATTGGATGATAGTTCTAGATGGTGAAATCCTGCAAAAAGTAGGTACCGCAGGTCTTAGATATGGGTGGCAGCTCTAGCTGCCAGGAGCAGCTCCAATAGGACAACATATACCAAGTGCCACAAGAGGAGGATTAAACAATCTGGGATGCCCACAACATGCCCTTTATAGGGGATTCTTGGGCATTTATCCTATTGTGCATAACATAAATAAAGCTTGTTAAGGAGCGAAATTAGGCATTAATGTTCTCAGAGTGCAGTGAATGCAGGAGTGTGATCGGACTGAAAGAAAATCAACATGAGGGAAGAGGGGGAGAGAAAAGAGACAATAGAACACAGAAATCTGCAGTAGATGAATGCTGAAACGAAGAAGGTAGATGTGTCTATAAATAGGCATGAATAAAAGCAATAAAATAATCAGGTTGGCCAGCAAAAAACTAGCCGATTGCTGCACAAGTACAATTGCTGAATAAAATAATGCTAAAAATGCTGCACAAGAAATGCAACCTGCCACATGGCACCCTATGTGGCTTGTTTGTTAAAAGATGACACACCTACGAGACAGTAGGGTTTGTAGGGAGGAACATAGAGTGAACTTGGCAAACATGGAGAAGAGAAGGGAAGAGAGAAGAAACTCTGATGAATGGAATGATGAAGACCCGAATCATGGAGTGAATGTGATACAAAGGGACAAGAGTGCCGTAGCACAAGGAAGATGATGAAGATAGCTACGAACCACGAATTGCAATGTCCTCTTGAAGGGGTGTGAGGGTAGTGGAGAGGTTGGAGAGAAGAGGTGACGGACTGAATGAATCAACCGTAAGGAATGAATGAGTGGCCTATAAATAGGCGCAATTAGTCTAAGATGGCGCCCCTTTTTGGAGTTGCAAACCTTAAACACAAAATGTAGAAAGGCAAAAACGTTAACTGCGGGTGAAGAGTTTCTCAACACTCCCTCTCAGGCCCAAAAAGGGGAACAAGAGAAGTGAGGTGGAGATGCAATGCTACATGCTGAAGAATGCTCATGCAGTAGGTGCCCCTTGGACAGTGTCCCTCGTGGGGAAATTGTTCACTTGCCCAAGCGCTCTAGTACAAAGATGATGAAAACATGCAATGCATAGGAGGAATGTCGGACTTTGTGTGGTGTCGAGAACCACAAGGATATACTCGTACTCAATCTCAGGAGTTAGCTCCATGCTGACCAAGGGACAAAGAAGATCCACCCTGTAGTCTGAGAATACTACCTGAAAGGAGACCTTTGAAGATAGTCAAGAGACTGGATGATTCGTAGAACCTGAAACTCAATCTCGGGAGAGAAGCCACTAGCTTTGTGACTCCATGTTGGAAGGAATACGAAGGCCTGTCACCCAGTCATTGTTGAAGATCCAAGGGCCCCGATCTAAGTAGGTCCTCTAGGTCATGGGTACGAGTAGAGAAAATGATTGCTCAAAGGAGAGCCACTCCTCGAAAGTGAAAGGTGGCGGTGTGCGAAGAACTTCATGGCACATAGGGTTCCTCTTTGAATCGGAAGGAGTAGAAGTAGGAGCCCCCTTTGGAGCCAAAGAAGAACTGGAAGCCCCCTTTGAGGGCGAACTAAGAAAATTTCCCTTTGAATCCTAGTTTGAGAGAGAGAGGGAATCCAACCACTCATGGGTCACGGACTGTGAAACATCTGATGAAAGAAGGAAGTGTTGCCGGTCGTGACTCGTGCTGAAGAAGGTTTCTGGTGCTCGGAAGAAGTCGGAAAGCACCCAGAAGTGGCCTCTCGAACCTGAGTGGAAGAGGGTGGGGAAGAAGGAGGCTTAGGATGAGCCAAGGGCGGGGAACAGTTGCGGGCTCTCAGGAGAGTGGATTGTGGAGGAGACGTGGGTTGTGGAAGCTACTGTACGTGAAAGTAGGTGGGGGAAACCTTTGCGCAGTGGGGTGGTCTCCAAGAGAGCTTATTGCCTCGTAAGGTCTTAGAGCCTCTGTGTGCTCGAAAGAACTTAGTGCGCATCGGGTGCGGCTTATTGCCTTGAGCATAATACTCTGATAGTCGATGTAGAACGATCTCTGTGGCCCAGAAAGGAGAGGTGGCACAAGGAGTACATGGTAGAAGATGCATATACTCTGGAGGGGTGGGGAGCAAAGGTTGATGTCAATAGTCTTTGGTGGGATGACCGTTCGTGTTGCAATAGTAGCGCCTAGAAGGACAATCTGTCAATGGAGAGGCCATGGTACCGGGGTGGCAAACTAGATAAGGGAGGGTGGGAGGGAGAAAAAAGATATCTCCCAATGCGCAGTAGAAATGATAGAGAAATCAAATGTTGATGCCGAACTTGCCACCGGTCTTTGTCTTCTCTGATGAGGAGGATCTTTGTGGGCAAACACAACCAAGGAAGACTGGATCCGATGTAGACAACAATGCAGGAGAGAGAAAGACTAAAAACACAGGTGAGGAGAGAGAAAGACTGCAAACGTAGACAGGGAATAGCCACTAGTTAGGCGTTGATGCAGCGGAAGAAGGGAAGCGGATGTTGAATCCACCACTAGTCTTTGCCTTCATTGGAGTGGAGGATCTTCGCTACTGTTTGAGTAGATCTGGCTCTGATATCATGTCAGAAGATGATGTACCGGTGAGACAGAATGGTTTGCAGGGAAGAACCTGGAGTGAACTCGGCAAACATGGAGAAGAGAAGGGGAGAGAGAAGAAACTCTGATGAATGGAATGATGAAGGCCTGAATCATGGAGTGAATGTGATACAAGGGAACAAGGGTGCCGTAGCACAAGGAAGATGATGAAGACAGCCATGAACCACAAACCACAATGTCCTGTTGAAGGGGTGTGAGGGTAGTGGAGAGGTTGGAGAGAAGAGGTGACGGATTGAATGAATCAGCCGTAAGGAATGAATGAGAGAGTGGCCTATAAATAGGCACCATGAGTCTAGGATGACACCTCTTTTTGGGGCTGCAAACCCTAAACGCAAAATGGAGAAACAAAAAAATGCAAAATGCGGGTGAAGGGTTTCTCAACATAGCCTATCCAATTGCTAGGAAATGCTGGTAATGGTCTATAGATTGTATAGAACTATTCGACTTGATAAACAGGAAATGCGTAAGTGTGCCCGAGAGCGCTAATTGTACAACGGTAATTTGCCAATGCTTGTCCAAGGAATGAATAAATCTCTAACACCCCCTTTGAGATCCTAGATGGGGCATAAGGCTTATGGATTTGGAGTGTTGTTGAAGAAAGGTCTAAGGAGTAGCCTTTGTAAACAAATCTGCCAAGTTATCCTCCGTCTTGCAGTAAACCACATCAATGGTCTCATCTAAGATCTTCTCCCGAATGAAATGGTATTGTATCTCAATGTGCTTTGACTTAGCATGGACTATGGGATTCTGTGCCAAAGCAATGCAACTCTCATTGTTGTAGTGTAGTGTAATAGGACCAATATGAGGACAATTAAGCTCTCCTAACAATCGTTGAAGCCACAGTCTCACATGTGGTAGAAGATGCCACTCCGTACTTCGCCTTTGAAGATTATAGAGTAACATTGGGTTGCTTCTCGCTACTCTAAGAGATGGCACCTGCACCCAAAGTGAAGCAATATCTCGTTGTTGGCCTCTTATGATCAACATCTTCAGCCCAATCTGAATCCATCCAGCCCTATAGAACTAAGGCAAAATCTCTTATAATGTGCTGGATAATAAACACCTAGGTCAAGGGTTTCCCTTAGGAACCACAAAATCCTCAAAGCAACTTGCCAATGAATGAACTTGGATTCACTCATGAACCTTGCTAGCAAACCTGTAGGAAAACACAAATCAATTCGAGTGTTAAGTATGTATATTGATGACCCAATCAATTGCCTATAGTGGGTACCATTTGCCGTTGGCGAATTTGAATGGGCCATAACCTTCCACTTCAAATTCATGGGAGTAAAAAGAGCCTTACACCCTCCACTTCAAGTGTAATCAAAAGCTCTTGCACATACGGTTGTGAGATGAAAATCCTCTCAGAAATAGCTAAATTTGATGACTAGAAAGAAGTGAAGGCTCCTATCCATCATCCCGAACATTTCGTGTAGTGCCTCCTTTGTCTGCTTGACCTTCTAGGCATGATCATCCACATAAAGGACGAACCATGCGTGCCCTCTAGTTGAGGTGTGGACATACAATTGGGGATTGGAAGAGGAATGCCGATATCCTAACTTCCCTTGGAGGAATGAGTCTATCTTTTTGTTCCAAGCATGTGGAGCCTGTTTGAGGCCGTAAAGTGTCTTCTTCAACATGTATACCTTGTCATTTGATGAGAAGAAGCCAAGCAATAAATAGACAATAGAGCCCCCTCATGAAGAACAATTATGTGGCAAGGGTGTCATTGACAAGGATCATGATTCATCAACCTGAGTGTAGAGTGCATTGTAGTCCATCCTAGTCAATTGAGAGAGGAAGATTGAAAGATAATATGTATCTAATAGCTGAAAACGTGAAGAACGATACACAATGTGATATCTAAAGGTGCACGAAACTCGACCTTGATAGAGATGCCACTAGCTTGGTCTCCATGCTAGTAAGTATATTAAGGCATGCCTAATCTTGGATGTTGAAAGAGAGGATGCTATCCTAGTCTCCTTGTTGGATAAGATTTGAAGATGCAGCCAACAAGTCATGGTTGAAAATTCCAAGGCTCTGGCCTAGGTAGATCTTGTACAGCCTGGGTGTTGTGGGTGCTGATGTCGAAAAGGCTAGAGAAAAAGGGTAAGGCTCATTGCCATGAGCTCAAGAATGCTAGCATGTGGAGGGAGCAGAGCACAATCCTTGGAAGAATGGTTAGTGAAACACAGTTCTTTGATGAGTGATCGCAGTTTTGCTGCAACCCCCCCTAAAGTCGCCTTTGAATTCCCCCTTTGAAGGAGATTAGGAATCTAGGAACTCATAAATGAGGGTCTCCAAAGAGGGCATATCTACCAAGAGAGCAGAAGAAGGTATTTGGGATAGGGGTTGTTTTGGAGGGAGTAAAACATAGATTTTTGAGCATGTACTAAATGTGGCCTTTTAATGTTGAGGAGAAAAGGGATGAGAGGCAAGGGTATCACAAATGATCTCTTTGATGCTTGTGGTGGGATCTACATCCATGGAGTCATATGAGGGAGTGGGGATGTGTAGCTCTTGTGGCACCACAAGTGGGTGATAGCCTTTGTCTCTTAGCGGAGCAAACTGTGGAGTTGAAGGTGGTGAGCAGCCATCATCTTGTGGTGTTGGAGCAAATTGTGGAGTTGAGAGTCAGGGAAGCTATTGAAGGAAAAAATAGGTGGGAGGATTTTCCATAGTGTGTTGTGATAAGCCACAAGCTCCAAGAAGGCTTATTGCCTCGTGAGGTCTCGTGGCCTCTAGGTGCTCGAATAGGGCTTAGTGCGAGTCATGGACATCTTACTTCCTTGAGCATAGAATTGTGATTGCCAATATAGGATGATCTTTGTCACTCTTCTGTGGAATATCACACATGCAACTTATGTTCTTCATGGAGAATAAAGATCTTTAGCTTTGAGGGTATGTTTGTTCTAATGCCAGGTAAAGAAACGGTAGGAGTTCGTAGTGGAGACAGTAGAGTGTAGGATGTTGAGAAATAACAAATGACGTATGCTCTAGGAAGAGATGTCCTGAATCCCATATGCACAGTGAGGAGAGTGGAGAAGCTGAAAAGCTATAAAGACATATACTTGGTTCACTTTTCAATGAAATGCTATTTTGTACTTTGTACTTCATTTTGTGTCTCTATCATGGTCAGCTCAAGATTGTGTTTATGAGTCCAAGCTTACATCTTGGAACCTAATTCACTTGAGCAATAGTTTGTCCTCTTGTCTATGTCACCATGAGTCTTGTTATCGACTTCTGTCCTCCATAGTTAGTGCTATGCTCTAGATCCGTGTTTGGTAACATGGTATCAGAGCCCAGTTAGGCATGGCACACCTCATACTCTGTCTCTCTAGTCTTCCTTCACCTTTGGTGATCTCTAACCAACTCACATTCAGCTCATGTCTCCATTTTTAACTTCAAATCTCACCTGGACCTTGTGGCAGCCATAGTCAGATTGCACCTATCCACCTTGGAGCTTTTAGATCTCTCTCTACAGGCCATATCTTCCAGTGATTCCTTTTGGAGATATCTTCCTCTACTCAAGGTGCTTCCTTTTGGCACCTCAATCGATGACATTGCTGCTCTACAGCTTCAACATTGCAGAAATTGGAACTTGCTGCCCTGTTTGCGCCTGCATGTTGTCGTACAACTCCCGCCACTCATGCATGCCACGATCCAGCTTGTAGATATAGGACATTTGAAGCCCATTGTATGAGCTATCTCACCACTAGAGGGTTCTTCAAAAGATGCATTACAACTCCTGCTACAAGCAAAAAACCAGTCGGCTTGTTTAACCCTAACAGAAGCCATAGCCTTTTTAGCTTTAAGCTCACAAACTCACTTCATTTTCTCTCTTTTGACACTCAAACCAACCTATTGCCACTCTTATTCATTGAATTACTTGGTGTGATAAACATCAAGGAGAAGACATTTGTGGAGTGTTTGGAGGACTTAGAATATTTAATCAAATATCATCACCAGGCTCCTTTTCCATCTCACTCTTCTCACTTTATTGGAAGGTTTTGCCACTCTGATCTGAGCTCGCAGCTCAGTTTCCAGTAAGATTTTCTCTTTTCTATTTCTAGACTTTGAGCTTTCTCTAGAAACTCAAGTTGAAAGAAAAGACAAGCATCAAATAATCACCATCAAGAAGGAAGAAGAGTCAAGCTTAAAGGCCAAACATAGTATCTCTTGATACTACAAAGTATGCATTCACATTACCTTGCACTTGTGTCTCTTGACACATTGAAATACAACTCTTTTGCTGAATAATTGAAGCTTATCAACATGGCAGAACTTGAGCAAATAGCAAAGTTTAATGGAGAAGGTTTCCATTCTTGGAAGGAAAAGACCATGTATTATCTCATGAGGAAAGACAGAGGGATCTCTTTGAAAATGATGAAGGTGATGCAGATGACATGGAAAGTGTTTCAGAAAGCGGGATCCTTGTAGTAACTTCATCAAAAACCAAAGAATGGAAGAAGATGAATAACAAGGCACTAGGTATCATTGCCTCGGGACTAAGTGATGATGTGCTACATCATATCTCTGGCATTAGAGATACTAGGATCGCTTGGGAGGAACTTGACAGAATGTTTGGTACCCAAGCAAAGAACTCGAAGGTAAAATTACTTATGCAGTTTTATAAGTTGGATGTAAAAGACAATTCATCTATGACTGTACACATCAATAAGTTCAAGAGCCTTAAAACTCAGCTAGCAACTCTTCTAAAGAACATTGATGAGGATGATGCAATAGCAATGCTACTTGCCAGTGTTAATCATGAACCGTATGAGAACCTTGTTTCAACACTAAGTAATGTTCCTAGTCTCTCACTCAAAGACATTGAGCACTTATTGTTTGATGGAGAAATCAAATTTAAAAGCAAAGATGTAAAAGAGACCATCTCAAGGGAAAATCTCCTATACACCAAAGGAGCTATTGGACCCAAAGGAAGAGGTCGAGGATTTAACATCGACAACAAAGTTGGATGACATGTCATTATTGTGGTAAAACTGGCCATATTGCCAGTGAATGTTTTCACAAGAAAAGAGCATAGCAGATGCAGAATGACCATTACCAAAGTCAATTCATGAATGAAGAAGAAGAAGAAGATGCTTCCGCTACCATCAACAACTTTGACAAATTGTTCTAAGGAATTTGTTTCCATAGTGGATTTGCTTTGTAAAAACCCTTGCCAAAGATGTAAAGTCTCAAGCTTTAACTTGACTAGGTTGCCTATGAGCTAGTCTCCCGGGCCATGTTATTTGTAGGGAGGGCAAAAGCTAGCAAGTGTAGGGACTCATCATTTGAGGGGGGGTGTTGAGAAATAACAAATGATGTATGCTCTAGGAAGAGATGTCCTGAATCCCATATGCATAGTGAGGAGAGTGAAGAAGCTGAAAAGCTATAAAGACATGTACTTGGTTCACTTTTCAATGAAATGCTATTTTGTACTTTGTACTTCATTCTATGTCTTTGTCATGGTCAACTCAAGATTGTGTTAATGAGTCCAAGACTACATCTTGGAACCTAATTCACTTGAGCAATAGTTTGTCCTCTTGTCTTTGTCACCATGAGTCTTGTTATCGACTTCCGTCCTCTATAGTCAATGCTATGCTCTAGATCTGTGTTTTGTAACATAGGAAAAACACTAGGAGTGACTAAAGTTAGGAACATAGAGAATGGAAGAATGATGAATGAAATCAAATGATAATACAATGGCCTCAAGCCTCTATATCTCTTGGACCGAGCTGAGGGGCGAGCCAAGGAGTCTGTGATTATATGGAGCAGTGTCTACATGCTCAAATGGATATCACTACCGTAGAAGGCCCCACAGGAGAAGTGGGCTAGGCGCCCAAGTTATTTGTGATTGGTCATCTAGTCCAAAGCGCTTAAACATGAAACCCTAAGGCTATGACATTGTAGTGTTCACAAAAGTTCAATGTAAACTCTTAACTCAAAATAGTCTAAGATTTTTCCAATTTGTCAGCCCAAATTGAAAATATTTTCATCTCTTTTAAATCTTAGAATCAATTAACCCAAGTGAAATTATGTTTTATCCTCAACCCACAGAATTACTTCCCTCAAGGTTTTTCTTAATTGACATTTCTAGTCCTTGTCCAACAATTTTGAAAACAACTTCCTTTCGTGTAATCCAACATTAATTCATGTTGTTCCAAGTCATGGGTTTGTAGAACTAAAGGCTTATCCACACAACTAAGGTGTGGAACAAATTTTCAGATCTTGTTGGAGGTGACTTAAAAATAGCTACTATTCTAGATTCAGAATATCTGGATTTTGCTAGCTACTTGTTCATGTGCAACAAATTGGTGCCTGTCTATTTCAGAATTTTGGAGTAGATAAGATCATCATTTTATTTTGACAATTTACCGGTTGCTTATGTGACTACTTTTTGTGGATATATGTTCACAAAGAATCCATGGGCAACTTATGCAGTTGAGAATTCATCACATGTTCACCTGGGTTCTAGATACATGGCAGCCTGGGCACAAGGCAGCTAAAGGTATAGAATGATCTATGGGTGTGCTAAAGTATGGATGAGGAGCTAAACATGAAAGAAACCAAGCGAGGACAGCCACATGGTAGACAGGTGGCAGGCATTGCTTTACCAGAATAGGCATGAAGCACCTTCCAGGTGGGAACCAGGCCGGTGACTAGCCGCTGCCAAGTGCCATAGTCAAGTTGGCAGTGACCAGTTAGGCCTACCGCTTCGCCACAAGTTCGGCTTGCCAGACTATAGAGGATCATATTTTCTCCGGAGAACTGTACTTTGTTCTGCTCCAATGGGGCCCCTTGCAAAGGGCTCTCCATCATCAAGGGCAGCTTGGGTATTGTGTTGAATGCCCAAAGGTCGTAGGTGTTGGGGATGTTTTCACAAGGAATAGCTGGCTCCATCTGTGACTTTTGAGCCTTAGGTAGATTGGGTAGTAGGGAGACATGAATGGTCATGCTTGAAGATGTGGACCTCTATGCTCTCATTAAGTTGATATAAGGTAAGGGGTGGTGCTATTAGAGAGTTGCATGACATATGTGAGAATTTGACAAGATAATGCTGTCTTTTCAAGAAGGAAACCATGATGCCAGGAAATCATAAAGGGGCAAAGCTAAGGACCAACAAGGTAGGTGCCCCCGCTGTGGATATGAGAAATCACAAGCAGTAGAGGAAGATCAGGCTATGCAATTGATTGCCCATCACTGTAGACTGCATCGGGTATTCGTGGATTGGTGAAAATGCAGAAGTAGGAGCTGCTCTAGGTGGAATATAGGGGTATAAGTGGCTAATGCAGGAAACCAGGTCAAGAACGGAGTGACCACACGAAATGCAGCAGTTCTAGTGCAAAAGCCGCTGCATGGGCACTGGGGTGTCTTATCTCAGGGAAAAAAGGACTTCAGGCTCTGTCACCAGAGCAAAAATGGAGAAGACATCAGCAAATGCAGCAGTTCTACTGCAAAAATGTAGCTGAAAGTTGTCAATGTGTCAGATTTTTTGTGTGGCTCTTTTTCTCCATTTTTCATGCCAAGGACAGAGCACACTGGAATATACATTTGTTGAGTATCCACTTTTTCTCAGTTCTATTGTTTTGATTTATCAATCATGAGGCTTCTTACAAGCTATATTGATAATCTGTATTGGTTCTTTGGGTTGGGTTAACTTCTCCAAGAATGTCGGGTTAGAGTTCAGCAAGGATTTTTGGATGTTGTTACAGGTTTCATGGCTTGAGTGAATTCGATGAAGGTAAACGAAGCTGTCGAAGACGTCTGGCTGGTCACAACGAACGCCGCAGGAAGCAACAGCCTGACCCTCTAACGTTGAGTGCAAGGTTTCTGTCCCCTTTTCAAGGTAAACTCGACATCTGAATATTGTTAATCTATTTGTAGAAGATGGTAGGCATGCATCTGAAGATGATTTTTTTGCTGAGGTAAGTGCTGTGGCATGGTTAACAAAGGGGGGATTTGGCCTCTTTAAGGGTTTGTGGCAGACATACATTTATTTGGACTTTTGAGAGTGTTTTATTTTTTGCTTCGGCAGTAATGTGTAATTAATTGGACAATCAGACAGCAGGAGGATGGGACATCTATTTTCAGACAGGCCTGCCTTTCTGTCTCCAAGAATTGCTGGAGTGTCAGCTCTTTGGGATGAACAAGAAGACTTCTATACCAGTCAAAGAAAAGTTGCCTGGCCTAGGATGTTTAAATATGAGAATCAATCATCATTCGAGTACCCACATCCAGGTACAGGAGTGGAAAGGCACTTGTTTTTTCCAGGTCGAACTCAACATTCAAATGACAGGTCGTCACTACTACTCCCTCAAAGTCCAAAATGCATGGTCCCTCTCACTAATGATGTGACTGGTCAGAGAACACATCACTATTTGCAGGGATCGGTTGGCCCTATTGGTCAAAGTGTAACTTTGATGTCTTCATCAGGGGCAGGAGTGCTCTCAGGACTTGAGGCTATACCCATTGGTCAGGGTTTCAATAGAGTCTCAGACTCTGGGCGTGCTCTCTCTCTTCAGTCAACAACGCAACTTTGGTCTTCTCAGGCCCCAGTTGCAGTATCTTTGGATACAATGACAATGCATACAGGTATGGTATCAGATCAAAGTACAGACCAGATTCCATTTGCGCATCCAATAGTGCATGGGCAACAGCACCATTTGGATTGGGCAAATGAGAAGCTGCTTTCTTCACCGATTGGTACATCCTCAACATCTGAATACACTGGAGGTATCCCCCATGTGATGGGTAAAGGTCACATCGAAGCACCATTCACACATGGGCTGAATAATGTTGGGAATTATGATGGCCACCCTCTTCTTGGCACGTTTCCAGGAGATGGTTCTGGTGGTGAAGGACGTGTCACAGGCTATGAACTCAAGTACAGAGCTTGATGAAGATTTTTGCTCTCTGGCAGGGCAATTGCTGTCAGGTTTTATCAAGCAGCCATCCAAGATATGTTTTGGGTGTGTGTCAGGGACTGTCACATGTAAACTCCTTTATTTTGTGCCAAAACCTAATAAAAATGGTGCAGAATAGACCTTACATGGAAGGATTGGTAATTCAGTCTATGTTTTAACAGTGATCAGATGTTCTTTTAAACAAAGATACACCATCCCGTATTGGTGTGGTTGGAAACAGTTGATCCTTGTGTGATTTATAGCTTGGGTCTTGGATACTCAAATTCTGCTCCTTTGAAATAAAGAAAGTGTTCTGACACTTTCAAACATTGTTTGGCACTTATTTCAAAAGACAGACAGCGGGGATAGTTAAAGACTGAAAAGACCGAGTAAAATATATGCTTTATATAAGCAATACCAGTGTCTGGAAAGCTAACAGTTGCTTCTTGAAACTCAAAATGTATACTCTTTCAATCTTCATATCTATCTAAGCAAGACCTGCAAAAACATCGAAGGGTTTGTGTAGGAAAGCTTGGGAATGGCTTAGGCCGGAGAATTATCAATCAACCCGAGAGCTTGCAAATTTGAATTAGTTAGCACATGAATATGAATTAGTTCGAGAACACACACTTTACATCTGCTTCTTGCATTATGTTATTTTGTGCTACTGTGGAGGTCGTGCATCCGCAAGGTAGATATGGATGCTTCACCTTATCACATTTTTATTATTATTGGTGCAATATGTGCCCTAGGTACAATGGGTGTGGTACTTGCCATGGGTAACAAAAGAACAGGCTTTTGACATAATGACAAGACGTGGACCTTTAAGAGTGTGCCTGTTTAAACAAACAAGCTCATATTTTCCTCGAGACACTTTTCACACCAATTTGAATCTGATAAACGATTATAGCCCTTTCAAAGAGTCACCCTGTTTTGCCAAGCTCATTTTGCCTGTATTCGTGTTACTGGTATGGTTATTGTATGGAGGAAGTTGGCTTGTTGCTAAGGCCATGGTAAGCATCCCAAACATGGAATGTGAAAGACATTGAAATGCAAGGGAGATTTTAGTTGTATTACCCTTTCTTGCTTCATGAAATGACATGGATGAATGGTGAACCCTAATTCTTGTTATATTGAAGAGCTTTCTGTTCTCCTAGTGACTGCTACAGATCTTCTGTTTATCATTCTTGTATAGGATGTAGTCTGATTGTCACCTCTAACCTTCTGGCCCTTTTTCTTGCTAAAGTAGTGTATTGTCAACTCCATTGATGCCTCGGTCTTTTCTTGGACAAGGGCTCCTTTTCTTCATGGTCAAGATCTGGTATGCTGTACCAGATGAAAATTGTTCAAATGATTTGCTTGTGCCTCTCTTAAGATGACTGTACTCTATGGGTTTCATAATTATTTGCTAGATAGTCTTAATTTACTTGTAGGGTGAACATGTGTGTTAAAACTTTGGATTTGTGCCAATTTGGTGATTGGAAGAACGTCCTCCTTAGTCCAAGGCTTGTATGTTCTAATCATACATCAAATTTATTTCTTGTTTTCAAATTCCAGTACGCAAGAGAAGTTTGATATTGGGTTCTATATAAAGTGGTTTGAGGAGATGCAAATCGAAACATATGAAAAGCTCAAATGTACATACAATGATGATCATTTGATGGTGACTATTGCCCTAATGACTTTGGGATAGGCATCTCCTAACTAAACTCACAGGAAATGTATTCCCACATGTTGCAAATGTTGATCACTTTCTATTGATACATGATTTCCATTAGAAAAGGTTTATAAGAGAGATCACATAGGCCTGATTCTTACATCCATCATTACTCATCTCCATTCCTTCAAAAATTTCTCAAATGAGCGAAAAGTAAGTAGAGTTCTTTATACTCATCTCGTTACTCATTTCGAGGACAAGCACTTGAATACACTCATCTTCATCACACATATCCAAATGTTGTGCACGCTACTAATCTACCTCCATGTTGACTAGATTGTGGATGCCATTGATACTTTCAATGTTGCATCATGTAGGGTGGCTTCTACACAAATTAGTCTCTTATACGTACGGTTCGCTACAACTGATGATGGTGCTTCATGTCAGGATTGATCCAAAATTGGATGTCATGTGTGTAGAGTAAGACATTGATTTGCTCATGTAGTTGCAATAGAACGACTGAAGTAAAATGAAATGCAATGATATTTTTTAATGGTATTGTTTGTAACAAGAATAGGTCACCAAAATGTGATTACTATTGTGCTCAACATATTTTTTAGCTTGCAATAGAATGACTGAAATAAAATGGAATGCAATGATATTTTTTAATGGCATTGTTATTCAAATAAGTCATCAAATTGTGATTACTATCATGTTCATCATATGCCTTCTTGACATAGCTAGTAACTTGTAATCATACTCTAATTTTCTTTGCATGACAACAAGGTGCTACACCCTTACTATGTGCACCCAAGAGGCTTTGAAGGTCTTAGATCTGATGATGGTGGAATGAATGCATTGTAAGAATGATTTAAAAATGGGAGGATTGCATTGGATGAAGAGGTCTGATGTGCATGGCTGTCAGTGTTTTATTGATCCTTTCTGACAGCCTATTTGTTGGCGAATGATATGGTGACATGAAGATCTATTGTATACCAAAGATTTTGCTTAGTGGTTGCATCACTTCACTTGTAGCTGACATCTTGGGGTTGGACCAAGTGTTCCTCGGGGAAAGCTATGGCACAATATACGCAAAGCATGGTGCTGTGCCCGGAGTAGTTTGCCACCAGCCCTTCTTTTATTTAATTTGTGCGTTGGGTATGCATAACAAGTTGTGCAAGCACTATCACAAGGCCAAACCCGTTCACCCTCACTAGCTCTCATAAGCGTGGACGATAGGATTAAAAGATGCCACAGCGCCGCGCCATGAGGACGAACATCATCATGATGACCATAAGATGGCCATGCAAGCGCGTGCTTCTTCACCGTGACAATAATATCATGAAGGGGATCAAGACAACAGGGACGATGATGATGGCTGTGGCCATCTAGATCATGTTTGCGCCTGCATATTCATTCTCTCCTCCTTCATTGATTGCTTCCGGATGTAGTGAGCAGCGGTGGCCATGGTGATTATGATGACGAGGCGAAGGAGATTGAGACTGATCTGGAGACAACATATATTCACACATTGTGAATGAAGGCAAACAGCGGCCGCGGTGTTAAACTGATCACGGAGCTACATCCTTTTGGCAGTCGATGGATATCAAGAAGAATGATCATAATTGTCATCTCTATGGCTTTATGGCACCTACGCTTGGCCTTGTAATGAAATAATTGTCAGTTTTCACCGTTACCCAATACTAAGCAGTTTTTATCTTGACGACGTATTAACCATAGAAATCATCAATAGAGTATCAAACCAAAAAATTACCAGTTTTCGCCATTACCCAATATTAATATAAATCTATTATTAGAAATTCACTCGTCTTGGCTAGATGATTATCATGATCTTAATAATGGAGTAGTAGCACTTCATCTCAAATACTCGATGAACTCAAAAATGTAATAAGTTCCCTATGAATAGTGTTCTTCAAATTCTTTTAATAATCTAAAATCCCCTCCTAACAATGTGGATGGACTAGAAAATGTATGTAGAGATATTTAGCTTAGAATAACTCCATATTGACCTCTTTAAATCCATGAAGACAATGAGATATTCAAGTAACGCAATGGGTTAAATGAATTTGAACTTTCCTATCTCAAAGTTTTTTAATGAGTTGAGAAATTGATCTTTGTAGACCATGAGTTTATATATAACCCAAATGATCCTAGGCTGCCTGATCTCATGATCTACGAGAGAGAGAGAGAGAGAGAGAGAGAGAGAGAGAGAGAGAGAGAGAGAGAGAGAGAGAGAGAGATTGGTAGAGAGAGAAGACAAAGTGGAGAGCAAGAGTGGGAGAGGAAAATAATGATAAGAGTGATGGAAAAGGATAGGGACGGAGAGAGATAAGGGTGAAGCATAACATAACTAGAAAAGATGTTGCATTAGCCCAGTGAATGTTAAGAAGAGATGATTCCAAAACTATGTGTGTGTGTATGTGTCAAAGTATGAAGGGGGGGAGCTTAAGCAAGAAAAGAGATGATTTCAAGACTATATGTGTGTGTATGTGTCAAAGTATGAAGGGTGGGAGCTTAAGCAAGAAAAGGAACTGAAGAATAGTATACATATAAGAGGATTTCCATTGGTAATTATCTTTGCTAACTATAGATGTAGTTTTAAGGAGTGGGAAATAGTGCTAGTATGTATTTATTTGTGTGTGCGTGTCAAATTCTAAACACAAAGCAAGCACCTACTAGAAGACAAGAAAGGAAACTACCTCCTCCAATGAGGTCATTTATCAAGTAAGTTTCATTGAGGCATTTATGCACCATGGTTAAGAGGCTAATGATGAGCTTGAGAAAGAGCTCAAGTGTAGGGAAGACCTCAATTTTCTTACTTATTAGCCTTGAGGAGTTAGCTATATTGAGGAGTCACTAGGTGACAGAATATGTTTAGACACTCTTGAAAGTTGGTAGGCTTTTAGCACTTTTTATGTCAAAAGTTTGTCCCCAATATAGGTTGAGATTAATAAATTCATCTATTGTTCTTTTAGCCATACCTTGCCTGATTAGATGGCTTTTTGGAGAGTAGAATAGTTTTATGGATGTCCCCTTGGATTATAGATATGGTTCCATTATATCAAGTATGTACATTTCAACTTCATATCTAAAAGTTCATCCTCATATATAGAAATATTCAAGAAGAGGTTTATTTCAATACTCTCATATACCATACTCCCTTGATGTAGTCCATGCCACTTTCTTACTTCAAATTTGAAACTACCCTAGCAAGATCGTTGATGTTAGATCTCCCCCCTATATCTCCACAAAGAAGGGGGGGGGGGGGATCTTGAATAAGAAGCTTGTTGAATGAGAACACACACACACACACGCACAGAGAGAGAGAGAGAGAGAGAGAGAGAGAGAGAGAGAGAGAGAGAGAGAGAGAGAGAGAGAGAGAGAGAGAGAGAGAGAGAGAGAGAGAGAGAGAGAGAGAGAGAGAGAGAGAGAGAGAGAGAGAGAGAGAGAGAGAGAGAGGTCTACCTAACTCAAAGAGAGGGAGAGGGAGGGAGAGGCAAGTGTGTGAAATAAAAAAAGAAAAATAGACGAAGAAGAAGTAGAGAGAGCGAAGGTCTACCTAATTCAAAGAGTAAGAGAGAGAGGGAGAGGCAAGAGAGTGAAATAAAACAAGAAAAAAAGGCTTACTATTAGTAAGAGATAAAGAGGGGACTTATTGCAAATAGATATTAACTACCTAATAGATATCCCTCCCCTTACCATAATGTCATATGCAATATCCATTCAGTGGAGTGACATCCTTAATTACTTGGATTCTAGCAACTAGGAAATCAATACTATTTCGAATGATATTTGGGACAAAATATTCATGGAATGCAACACAACTAAGTGATTAGAAAAGATTTGTCAAATAGCAAAAGAGTAGAGAACTATATGGACTATGCCAAGCATGCACAAAGTGTACCTCCAAAGGTTTGGAGGCTATGTTGGATCTTAAGAATATAGCCTTCTTTCAACCACAATGTGTTATTTCTAGATGGAAATTGACCTAGATGCTAAGATGGTAAGGTGGTGAAATAGAGATGAAAGTTGACAAAACAACTTAGGGTGCCACTCACAAATATATAAATATATCACATGGTTTCAAAAGAATGGATTTTAAAAATACCATACACAATTTTTATGTACAAAAGGGTGCCATATAAAGTGCTCCTTTACAAATTGAATAGAAAGGGGTGTGTTTTATTTATAAGAAATTCACAAATAAGAGTAATTTTAAATAGTCTTGAATATGTGCGATACATAGGGTTTATAGATAGTGAGCCCCCTAAGTAAAAGAATTCCATGAAAATATTTAAAAGAGTAGCACACTAGATGTAAAATTTATTCAAGAGGCCATTGTTATGTGCAATGAGTCACATGTATTGTATATTAGTACAAAAGGGAGTAGAGCTCTATGTTTATTACTACATATCAATTGTAGAGTTTCCTCACTGCACATGTAATGGTTTTCAGAAGAGAAAAAGCAAGCATCAAGTTTATGCTCTTGATAGTTATACCTAGTAGTGCAGTTTAGTGCACAAGGTTTCAATGCTTCAAACTACAGAGAGAGACTTGCAATGGTGCAACACCAAACTTGCTCAAATAGCTGTGCGACACTATGAAGTTGTGTTGCTATGGTTTTTATTCTTTGTGTGTACTACATCTTGGTTTGCAAACAATTTGAGGATCAAATCTAGAGGCACTCTTCTCATTCATGGTGTGTCATCCACTTGTTAATTTCGATTATCAACCCTCAAAGCATGCTTCTTATAAAACAAGTTATTGTTCTAGAATTATTAATCCTAGTACTCTTTCATTAAATTAACCTTCCGTATTCATCAAGACATTTTGTATGAGCCACTCAAACCATGGGAGTGGATGTGATATTGTGCTAATGGAGGGACCATGAAGTTGTGTTAGAGGTAGTGCTTTGCAACATGTTGCTCAGATTCAATTTTGTGCTTGGAATGCTTGCTCGAAAAAAGGGATTCGTCGCAAGCTAGTGCACATGGAAATCAATTTGAGGTGAATCCTTTGGATGAAGGAACTCAAATTGGTACACCTACTCCTATTTGAGGAAGTAGAAAAACATTTCTACAAATGGCCAATCAATCACCAAAAGTTGTTATGTGTATAAGCATTAAATGAGGTCATCCCTCCCAATAGGATTGCACTTGGTAGAGTTAAGAGGAATGTGATGTAAAGATTCCTTGAGTTACCAGATCAATATAGGGCCCTCAAGGTTTTGCAAAGGTCCCCCTATCTATTCAATGATCAACATTTTCAATTTTCATAACTAAAGAAGATTATATATAAGTTACTTTTTCATAGCTAAAGGAGATTGTATATAAGTTACTTTTTCACTAGAATCTCTCTTGTAAGTACCTTTTGAATAATACAATTCTAGTTGTTTTTTGAAGGAGATTATATACAAGTTCATTTTGCTCTAGAAGCTCTCTTGTAAATACCTTTGGAGTAATACAAATCAAGGGAACTTCTAGACAGTTTTATGCAAGTTCATCTCTCTAATAAGTTAAATATTTTAGGTACCTCACTTATGAACGTCCTATCTAATCTACACGAGAGACAATTCCTCCTCAAACCAAATGTTCAAGTTTGAACCTAGGTTGCATTTTTATGGCCATATTACACAAAAATATGTATTATACATTCGATATCCTTATATATCTCGTGTAATATAATCTTTTAGACAAAGAATTATTTCATGTGAAATAGCCTTTCTAGTGAGATATTATTCAATATGAAAGATACTCTTCCCTATATAAATAGAAGCTTTTGAATGTCAACTTGTTTGCAGAAAGAATTAAATGATTGTAAATTTCAACTCTATAACACCACAATTCTCAATAGAACCAATAAGCCTACTTTTGTAAGATAATTTCATAATCATTAAATTTTTTAAAATAAGTAAAAATAAATAATTATAAATGATAAATAACACAATTTAAATGAAAACAATAGATATTAGTAACACATTAGTGCCAGTTTGCATGCATCCTACACCAATGTTTTTAGGATAAAGAATGAATATACATTAGGAGCAACAAAACATTAGATTTTAGGAACACCTTGGTGTCAGTTGGCATATAGTTTGCACCACCATGTTTAGGTGACGAGATGAAAATTTCTTTACAAGCTATGTTTAGAACAAAGTGAAAGGTTTTTCATACATAATGTTTAGGTGGCTTGCATAGCTATGTTTTATAATAATGTTTGTGTTGTAGCTTTATTTGTGCATTACCATGCTTAGGTTAGGAAATCTCTAGGAATTAGTGCTTAGCATATATAGTAAATAATGTAGGCATCTATATAACAATCATCAATTTTCTTATGAGATCACGAAATAGTAGGTTGGTTGCAATAATAGAAATACCAATATGATTATAGATTTAAAATTAATAAATTTTTATCAATATTATTATAATATATTATTATTTTATTAGAACAAGTGGAGCAATCATGTTGCAAGCATAGGCTGTGTTAGAAAGTGTACATATAAACTTTCAACATCCTAGTTTTGTTTATTGTTTAGGACTAGCTTTGGTAGGTGTTAGGGATATTCCATACTTGTATTTTGTTATTAGAATGGCTCAAATCTTCAACATTGGTTGGATGTGGCCAATTCTAAGAGAAATCCAACTGTGTCAGCATGCCTTACGATGATGATTGATATGCGTATCCAAGCAAACACCCTTTCCTTGGTGGTTGGATTTGTAAACACAATGAACATACTGTATAAAAAGAAGTTATTTTATAATGACTTACACACTAACAACATCGTGTTTCACTTTGCCAAGATAGCAAGGAGAATGTTCATATGGTTGGAGACATTGATTGGGGGTATGACAATATAGTTTAATACGTAGGCAACATATTCTCCTCAACCAATAAACCAATCATTGAATGAAACAATGTGTTTACATAATCATCATTAGCATGTGGCTCTACAATGCATCTTATCAAATCCTCCCCTCTTTGATGTAAAGCAAGAAAATTATTCCACTAATTACATTGTACATGAACTCCTTTCATTGGCCTTATTGCATGAGAGTAGTAAGGAAGAATTCTTTATAAACAATTAGATAGACTTTGTAGCTTAGCCATGATTAGAGATGAGTCATACAAATGTCCAAGTCTTGAGAAATTATTAGCCACATAGTACAATATACCCATGTATTTCAACTCCATGAATATAAAGTGTCTCCATCTAGACAATGATATATCATGAAAAACTCTTACACAAATGGTGGTTGATTGTGATTTGAATTAGATAGTATGAATATTGCTTATGATTTGAATTTTTATTTCAATCATGTGCTTTGTTTCTAGTTATGTACAAGATAGTTACATTGAGATCATGTACTTTGTGATTCAATCATTTAGAGGTAACCGTATGTTTTATATTCAATTGTATGTGAGTTCACCCTAAATGTTGATCCCTTCTATAATCACGAGAGACCAAATCATCAAAGTCAAGAAATGGCTTTCATATATATAAAGGATTTTCAAGTCTTTTTCTTGTTAAAGCTACCCAAAGTAGATGAAATCAAGTCATCATCATGAGGTATTGAGTCAATGGTTGCTAATGCACATGTAATGCTCCTTAGTTCCATAGAGATCTTTCCTTCCTTCAAAGTAGTTAGCTCTTACTTGAGATGAACCTTTCTTTCCTTTGTATTTACACATATTTTGCAAGGTGGTCCAACTACATTTGAGTTTTTTTTGTATTGATTTTCTACCTAGTGGAATATTATCAATGACTATACACAACTAGTATATTACTTTTTTGTCCTTTGTAATTCCATTCTTTCCATGACTTCAATTCTTTTATGACTAAGGGATCACCTAGCTCTGGCTTCTTTACTTCACTTGTAACAAACTCATACAAGCCTTTTTCAATGAGGAAGTTTGTCACACAAAACTTCTATGAAGAGTAATTATTATTATCTAGCTTCTCAATGATGGGGTTTTTACTATTCTTAAACATTATCACAAATCTAAGTACCAAAAAACAAGCAAGTCTTCTATAACCTTGTACAAGAAATGGAGAGTTGAAAACAAGGCAGCCTTGGCCAATAATACATACAATCTACGACATGTATGTAGATAAATCTTGTGTGTTCTTTTCACCTCTCAATTTATGGCTTTGAAATCTATAACTTATGTGTGAGAATAATCAATATGATCAGAATCTAAGATACCTTGAAAGTATTGTCCACAGATGTGTGGAGCTAAAACAAGGCCCAAAATGGCCATAGTATATATAGTATACTACTAGTATATTAAACCCCACAAAAATCTAAGATATTTGCTTTGTCTACTTCACTTGCCTCCATGGGTAAAATACCACAAGCTAACACTTGAAAATTGAAAGAGGTTCTTGCCAAATGATTGCTTGCTTGAATCGTTGCTCCTCCTCCTTGACTTCAACCTCTAAAATAGCCGTTAGTAATATTGTGGCTATAATACCATGACAAAATTCACATTGTGGAAAGACTTTTTCCAATCGATGGACCAAATATACATAATATAAGAAAGAAGTAGCTCACTCAAGAATGCAAGAAGAGAAAGAGATCAAGACATTTGATAATATTGTTGTTTTTCTTCTCTCTCTCACAATATAAAGTACACCAGTGTAGATAAGATACAACATAAAGAAAAGTGGTCTACTAAGTCAAATCATACATAAGTAACTATAGTAATCAACCAATGCTATAACTATATCAACTCCAAGTAGATGTACCTAACTAAAATACAATAAATGATTAATCAATGGCCACATGAAGGTCATCATGATTACCAATGTGCTAAGTATAGCTATGAGAACCTATCTAAACAAGTGAACCGCCAAGAATATCTATACATATTGAGCTTGCCATCTCAACATATGTTTGACTCCATATTTTATAGTTAGGTTCTATAAAATGATCTTGAACATTACAAAAGTGAAAAACTATTTGTTGTGTCATCTCTTGCTATTTGTGTGGTTTCTTTGACTATTCTTTATTTTATAGTTAGGTCCCATTAAATGAGCTTGAACATTACAATAGTGATAAACTCTTCATTGTGTCATCTCTTGATACTTGTGTGCTTTTTTTAGTATTTTTTATTTTGAAATCTTTTGGGATCCATAAAGCATGTTCAAGTGAATTGTCAACTAGTATTGTCTATTGTACTCTAGTGTTGGCTAGTAATTTCTTATGACATTTGGGTAATGTAACATGCCACAACTTCACATAAATTCGATATGAAGACTATAGCATAACTAGAGTGCTTCTTGTAAAATCTAATGTGCTTCATCAAATTTATTTGCAGATAATTTTGAATGTCTTGGGATTGCAACTAGTCATGTCAGGTCATGTTATTCTATTCTCTTCTCTCGTCTCGTGCGTGGCTATGGAGGATGGAGTTTGGAGGAAGAGGTTTGAGGATGCTTGAGCTTGCATCATGAATCGTGGAGTTATCGGAGTGCTTGAGAGAGGAGGAAACTCAATCAGGCATCAAGGTAAGCTCACTACACTCGTAGAGAGGGATAGCGCGTTGGCTATGTGAGAGGTAGCCATTAGTGCTCGCTTGAAATGCTTGAACAATAAGTAGTACGTGGGTCGTGGTGGTTGAGCTTGAGCTCGTCTCTACATTTTGGTTCCCTATTGCTAGGACAAACGGATTGAAGCTTGAGCACTTGCGCACTTCAAATCAAGCATCGAAGTAAGGGTTTCATCCCCACAAATTGAAGCTTGTCGAAGTAGAGCTTGAGATAGATAGGAGGTTTTTGGTTTTTAATCCATGCTACAAGTAAGTATTTTTGGTTAGAAATCATTTTAGTACTTTAGTTTTGATTTTTGTTGCATTTAGAGTAGGATAGGAGGGGAAAATCTGAGTGGAAAGCTTAGGGTTCACTACTATAAAACGGGTTTGAACAAGGCACAAACAGGGGAAAAAATGGGAAAAAAAGAGTGCTCAGATGTGTCGGAGTCGCAAGGGATGGATTGGGAAGGCTAAGGTGGTGCCTAGCAAGGGTTTAAGGTCCTAGGTGACCAGAGAAAGCCTCATTTGTAGTCCTGGCTTTGTGAGAGAGAGAGAGAGAGAGAGAGAGAGAGAGAGAGAGAGAGAGAGAGAGAGAGAGAGAGAGAGAGAGAGAGAGAGAGAGAGAGAGAGAGAGAGAGAGAGAGAGAGAGAGAGAGAGAGAGAGAGAGAGAGAGAGAGAGAGAGAGAGAGAGAGAGAGAGAGAGAGAGAGAGCTTGCATGACACTATCAGGGAAGTGGATCTATGCAACCTCATCAACCTAATCGACAACTTGGTGCAACACAAAGTCTTAGACATGGAAGAGGGCAGCTCATGCCATATAAGCAATGAGAAACTTGACCTAGGAGACTTTCTTGAGGCAGTCCAGTAGTTAGTGAACAAATACGATGCTCAAACCCAACTAGAACACCACAGTAGACCTGTAGAGGACATCATGGTAGATCTTGAGGAGGAGAGGAAGCTGCCATGTAGGGCTGTACAAGGCCTAGCCGCGTACAACTAGGATTAGCAAATTAGGAGCTTGCACCAGAGCATAGAAATGTGAGAGATCCGGAGAGTGCTAGCCCTAGCAGTCAGAAATCGGTTGGAGAGCGAGAGAGTGCGAGAAGGAGACCTCACACTGAGCGAGCTTCTAACGAAGCAGCTGCTAGATAACACAGCAGCAGAGCAAAGCACTGCAACATTAGCAACATCGCTACTAGCAGGGTTAGGAGTCAACCAAGGCTCTAAGAGCTATTCAAAAATTCTTGTGGTAGCAAAGAAGTTGGGGACAAATACCAAGCAAAGGACCTATATAGCTTTGTGGAGCAGTTCAAGCAGGTCTGCGAGGCCAACGGCCTCACCGATCCTACTCAACAATCCCAAGCTTTTGAACTATGCTTAGGTAATAAGGGCCGCATGCCTTGGTGCATGAGTTTGGATGCTGCAGAGCGTGCCAATTTCAATGGCTTGAAAATCTCTTCATTAAGAGATTTTCCTAACGTGGGTACTCCGATAACCTACTAGTGAGACTCATGAATGTCAAGCAGAGAGAGAAAGAGGATATTTGAGATTATGTGACCTATGTGAGGGGCCTCTTCAAGAGAATCCCTATGGGCAAGAGACCAACCCAAAGAGTGGTATCCACGATATTCATCAATGGAATACGAAGTGAAGAGCTCTACAAAGCCTTGCCGGCAACTCTAGCTTAAAGTAAGATGCACTGGCAAGGGTCTTTGAAGAAGCTATTAGAGTGGATGGCCAGCTCAAGGAAAGAAGCTCCAAAGGCTCAAATCAAGAAGACTCTAGTGCCAGGAGTTTCGAGAGGGCCTCAACACAGAGTGAGAGAGCAGGCCCAAGCATGCAGGACAAAGGGAAGGGCACTGATTTGGGACAAGAGCTAGCATAGATTAGGATGGATATAGCCAAACTATAGGAGACACACCCACACATCCTATGCATGAATTATCGCGGAAACCACTTGTCAACCGAGTATCAGGACCCTAGGTCATGACCTTGTGCTAATTATGGTAGGTTTGACCATGACGCCATGCACTGTCACTACCTTGGAGACTCCCATACTTGTAGCCTTATGATCAACCCTACCTTGTGAACAGGCCACCAAAATTCTTTGGAAGGGAAGCCCCATTGGCTCTCCTGGCACCTAATGATGCTAAGCCATCCATCCCTAGGATGGAAATAAATCCTACAAGTATCCCTAGGCCACTTGAACCCTCTGTGACCCACCCACCGAGTGATATAGTCCACTATGTGGACAAGCCTAGCATATATGTGTCGTATGATGAGAAAGGAAACATAGTCCTTACAAACTACCAACCAATACCAGTGATGGCGTTAGGTAGAGGGAGAGGCATAGGCCTAGGAGGGAAGATCCAAGAGCCAATCATGTATTGGACTTGTGGCACCCATGACACATTTCTTTGTGCTGCCCCAAGAGGGAGCAAAAAAATAGAGATAAGGCTGGCATGAGATGCACTAAGTGTGAAATCACTCATCTCTTTGTTGATTTCCTTAGATGGAGGCCATCCTCTGGTTTGAAAAATGAGCCATCGGTTCCATTGGGGTTGTTTGGGGTCAAGACACTTGATGGGGAGGCCATGCCTATCCCATTGCATGTCATGACCCGTGCATAGACAAAGCAGGCTGGCATATCATTGCCAGGGCCTAGCAACCTTGATGCAATCTCAGTTGGAAAGAAGAGTCGGAGATGAAGGAAGAAAAAACCAGACGCTAAGATCACCCTCAAAACCGAAAGTGCCACAACACTGCCTATTGGAAGGAAAGTCATTGACGCAAAGGAAGAAATGGTAGCTCCACGGACGGTTGAAAAGGGAAGTGCTATGGTTGGGGAGTACCCCAACCCGAAACGCCAACTCGAAGCCATCAAGGAGGTGAAAGAGTGGGTGAAGGAGGCCCAGGAGCACCTAAAAGACGCTGAGCCCATACTAGAAGACAAGATCAATGATCTCTCAAGCATAAGCACGCCAGTCTCTCTCCCACGACCAAAATCAAGGGACGTGATGGCACCACAAGCAGGGCTACCTACACAAAGTCTAAATGCTTCGGGCTAGCAAACCAATCAGGGCCATTGGCCAAGAATCGCAGAGTTGGGGGGAGGAAGGCAAACCGCTAGCAACCTCCTTAATATACTGGTGACCACCCCTGTGACTCTAAGCTTAGGCGACTTGCTTAGGAAGCATCCAACGCTATGGCAGGAGTTGAAACACTAGGTTAAGGAATTAGATGAGCCAGTTACCACAAACTTTCCTAAGCACGATGCAGAAACACAAATACCAAGTTTGATGCTGTACTCCATGCCTAAATCCTTGCAAGTCAATGATTTTTGGGAAGGCATGGAAATGCATGCAGTCTTGCCAGTCCTAGCTCTGGGGGATGTCACAAGAAAGGGAATCATAGACATGGGGGTAGGAGTGAGTGTGCTAAGCCATGTAGTACTCCAAACTTGGGGTAACCCACTGGTCGAGATTGCTAGATTCAACGCCATGTTGGCTAACAGAATGAGGTGAGACCATTTGGATTGTTGAAAAATTGGCCATTGAAGATCGCAAGAATCCAATTCTATGTCGACTTCATAGTCATGAAGGGAGTGGACTACGACATCCTGCTAGGCCGACCCTGGTTGCACAACACGAGAGTCATAGAAGAGTTTGGCAATGGTCTCATCTTCTCAGGCAATCAAACAAAGGCTATAAGAGTAGAGATGGACACTTGGAAGACTATGCCAGTTGACCTAGATGCCATCTCCACCATGCTGAAGGGTGACTGCAAGATTAGGAAATTCTATGGGGCCTTAACCAAGTATATTCCATGCCCCGAGAATGAGCGAGACTGGATGCATGTTCTTGCTACCATCGACCTACCATTCTGGGACAATGGGGAGTACAAACAAGCCATCAAGATGTGTGGCAAGCCCAAGGACACACCTTTAGTACTAGTCTACATGATGGTTAGAAGCCCACTTGGAAGACTCAACCGTGTTGCATTCCAAGTCCCAAAAAATGTACAAGAGCTCCTAGAGTGAAGACTGTTGTTCCTTTAGTGATGATAATGAAAGGGAAATTGATACTATAGAATACAACATTGGGGGACATATAATCAAACAAATACGAATAAACTCTAGACCACGCAAGCAAAGTGCCCTTAGAATAGAGAAGAGAGTTTGGCACAAGGATTATGATCAAACTTGGTTGGAGCACACATGCGCAATCGACTACGAGTAGGAATGCCTAGCCCAAGCGAGTGACGCACCACTACTGCGAATGGACTCACCCTCTGAGCTAGGACCACCAGCAGAGAGCCCCTCTTCTAGCAAAGACGAAGAGTTTGATTCTGAGTTGAAAGTCAGCTTAGATAGTGATCCTAAGATACCTCGACCTCCCAAGACTAGACACACTAAGGGGGACCTACCCATCCACCTAAGACACCAATGGTTAAGGAAGGAACGATAGAAGTTGCCTAAAGAAATGCAGATAGAATGTCAAGAATCGCGTGATGGGGGGATGTGCTTGAGCTTCTATGCCAGACACACACTGTATACACAAGAGGAAGCTCACTCAAGAACACAAGAAGAGAGATGGAGGCCAAAACATTTTCTTGTTGATTTTTCTTCTTCTTCCACACACTATACAATGTACACAAAGTATAGATAAGATACAACATAAAGGAAAGTGGCCTACTAAGTCACACAATGCATAACCGACTACACTAATCGACTGGTGCTATGTCTTTTCCAGCTGTAGGTATGTGTAACAAACTAAATATAATAAGTGATAAGTCAGTGGCCATGTGAGTATCATAATGACCACCAACGTGCTAAGTGTAGACGTATGGACCCATCTAGCCAGGCGGTCCATCATCAATGTCCGCACGTGTTAAGCTTGCCATCTCAACACTACCCCTCAAGCTCAATTCTATCTCTGCAACTCCAATTAAGCTTCGAAACTTTCGAAGCTTCTCTGCACCCAATGCCTTTGTGAAAATGTCAGCTATCTGATCCTGTGTGCTGATATATACCAAGTCAATCTCTCTTGCAAGTACCTTCTCTCTCACAAAGTGGTAGTGCATCTCAATGTGTTTTGTCCTAGCATAGAACACTGGATTCCTAGCTAGCTGTATGCTGCTCATGTTGTCACAATGAATGACAACTAGACCATCTCCTTGCACATCCAAATCACCTAATAACTTTTGCATTCATACCACCTCACATGCTGCCATAGCAGCACCTCTATACTCAGCCTCTGTACTCGATAAAGCAACTGTAGGTTGCTTTTTGTTGCTCTATGTAACTGCTGCACTACCAAGGGAAAACATGAATCCACTTGTAGATCTTTTGTCTGACATGCTACCAGCTCAATCTGCATCTGTGTATCCAAAGACCTATACGTCCTTACTTGCCTCATAAAAAAGTCCATAATGTAAAGTGGACTTCACATACCTCAATATACGTCTAGCTGCATCCAAATGAGGCTTTCTAAGCATTTTGAAAAAAAGACAAATGATGTATGCTCCAAGAAGAGATATACTGAATCCCATATGCACGGTGAGAAGAATGGAACAACCTAACTACTATAAAGCATTGTATTTTCACAATGATGAATACAATATCATGATGCTTTTCTCTTTTAGTTAGTATCATTGTCATGGTCAATCTAATACACAAGATTGTCTTTATGAGTCCAAGCTTCCATATTGGAACCTAATTTACTTGTGTAACAGTTGTCTACTCATTGTCCATGTCAATATGAATTTAGTCCTCACCTTCCAACCGCCATAGCTCCTACCATGCTCTAGATCCAACATTTTCACATGGTATCAGAGCTTAGCTGAGCATGGCATAACTCTCCTCTCTGCTCTCTTAGTCCCTCTCTTAACCTCAAGTCAACTCCTCCAAATCTAGCTCATGGTTCTATTTCCACTTGACCTTGTGACCGCCATAGCCAAAACAGCACCTACCTGACTTTGGGCTTTTAGATCTCTCAAACCAGAGCATATCTCTTCAAGTTCTCTTTTGGAGATCTCTCCCTTGGCTCCCTGGGTAACTTTCTATCACTTCAAACACTGAACTGCTCTGGTTATAGCTCAGCATTGACAAAATTTGAGCTCATTTTTCTCGAAACTGCGCCTGCTAATGTTCGTCGACATGCAGTGCAATACTCGCCATCACCATAGGACAACTAAATATCTACCTCTAATATTTCTCTATCTTAGAGGGTTCCCTAAATGATCTCTGCTATGAGCTGGAATGTGAGAAAAACTAGTCGGATACAAAAACCTTAACTGTGGACTCCACAGCCACTCAAGCTTCAAGCTTATCTTTCCTAAATTTTCTCATTCCTACCTCTTGAACCAAGTTCCTACCACTGAGATCTGAAGTTTCCAGCAAGTCAAACCTCAGGAAGAAGATTTAGAGCAACCCACTTGAATTCAAGTAGTCCACCTGAAGATCAAGAAGACCACCTGAGATCAGGCAACATCAAGCCTGAAATCAAGCTAGTATCTTTCGATACTATTTTTATTGTGTCTCTTGACACATTGAAGTACAGCTCTGTTACTGGCTGATTTTTTGCTAATAAAAAACGGCAAAGCTCGAACAAATAGCAAAGTTCAATGGAGAAGGCTTCCATGCTGAAAAGACCATGTACCACCTCATGAGGAAAGACCTTTGGGATCTCTTTAAAGATGATGAAGGTGATGCAGATGGCGAGAAAGAAGATTCAAAAAGTGGGATCCTTGTAGTAGCTCCACCAAAAACCAAAGAATGGAAGAAGATGAATAACAAGGCACTTGTAGGCATCATTGCCTGGGGACTAAGTGATGATATGCTACATCATATCTCTAGCATCAGAGATGCTAGAAATGCTTGGGAGGAACTTGATAGGATCTTTGGTACCCAAGCAAAGAATTCAAAGGTAAAATTACTCATGTTGTTTTATAAACTAGATATAAGAGATAGTGTGGCATTCACTACTTGATGGAGAAAGTAAAGTTAAAAGCAAGAATGCAAAGGAACACGCCACCAGTAGTAGTCTCTTGTACACCAAGGGCGCTTATGGAGAAAAAGGCTATGGTCCTGGTCTCGACACCAACAATAATAAGGATCGGATTATATGTCATTACTATGGCAAGACTAGCCATATAGCTAGTGAATGTTTCCACAAGAAAAGAGCACAGTAGATACAGAATAATCACCACCAAAACCAGTTCATGAAAGAAGAAGAAGAAGAAGAAGAAGAAGATGATGATTGTGCTACCATAAACAACTTTGATAGATTGTTCTAAAGAATTTTCATTTTTCCCACAGTGGATCTCCATTTTTCCCTTAGTGGATTTTCTTTGTAAAAAACCTTACCAAATATGTGAAGTTTCAAGCTTTAACTTGACTAGCCTGCCTATGAGCTAGTCTCTCGAGCCATGTCACCATGTAGGGGGGGGGGGGGGGAAGCCAACAAGTGTAGGGACTCATCATTTGAGGGGGGGTTTCAAAAATAGACAAATGATGTATGATCCAAGAAGAGATGTCCTAAATCCCATATGCACAATGAGGAGAATGGAACAACCCAACTACTATAAAGCATTGTACTTTCACAATGATGAATACAATATCATGATTCTTTCCTCTTTCAGTTAGTGTCATTGTCATTGTCAATCTAATACACAATATTGTCTTTATGAGTCCAAACTTCCATCTTGGAACCTAATTCACTTGTGTAATAGTTGTCTACTCATTGTCCATGTCAACATGAATTTAGTCTTCACATTCCAACTTCCATAGCTCCTGCCATGCTCTAGATCCATCATTTTCACAATGGATAGGTAGCTAAAGCCTTTAGGACCCAACCTTGAGGGTCAATGGCTAGTTTTGTAAGTAGTAGCCTCCATGACGGCCAATCCATTGTAGTAATCTTTCTAAGCATGCCATGCTCATCATGTAGGTCTACAAGGTCAAAACATGGACTTAATTGGTAGTCTCGATTCACTAATTTGGTCATATCCTCCCTACACTTTTATTGACCATGCTTCTATGTCATGAACTAATGCACAAGAATGCACATTGATTTGATGACATGAAAACATTCTTTAGTATCCCCACATCAAAACACGTCCACTTCCAAGTGTAGTTATATGAAGATGTCAAGTCATCTTTGTAACCATGCTTGTTATAACTTTATATCCATAAACTATGCAAAGAGTTCATAAGCACACTAATGCATATGTAATGAGATGTCGCACATGTATACTCAAGCAAAAAAGTGTTGAGCCACCTTGGACTTTTCTCTTTCTTCACAAATTGATAAACCTATCAAAATATGGATCTAGATCAATAGCCTTGAATCTTGATTTAGTAATATGGTGAGAGTCTCTCTCTATCCCTCTCAACCATGTTTCTATGCTGCAAACTAATGCCAATTTCAAGTGTGATTTTATGAAGATGCCAAACCAACATTGTGTGAAAATTATGGCAAATGCAATATCCAATGAATTTACTTAAGTGCATCCTAACCATTTGCATGTGTCACATTTGAGAAGGCACTTATGCTGTAATGAAATGCAACATGTGTGTATGAAAGCAAAAGAAACAAAATTAGAAGTGACAAGTTCAACTAATGATGCTTTGAAAAACTATCTAAGTAAATGTCTTTTTATGTAATGCTCAAACCACTTCAAATTTTCTCTCTTTAAAGACCTATAAATCCTTGATTCTTTAATTTGGTGAGGGTTTCATTTATCTCTCTCAAGCATACTTTTGTGTCAAAGTAAGATAGCAATCCCATATCACTTTCAATTCCAGTTATGAAGATGGCAAACCAAGCTCTCAAAAACAAACACAGATGAAAAAATTGTAAACTTCATTGCATCCTAACCACTTGCATTCATCACATTTGAGAAGACAAACATGCAAGGAGTTCATAAGAAGACTAGTGCATGTGTAATGAGATGCAACATGTGTGTATGAAGGCTAAAAATATACCAAGTAACATATTCAATTGTTACTATTTTTAAATTACCAAACTATTGTTTGAAATATCTTAACATTTACTATAATGATTGCCAACTATAAAATTGGCTATACATGCCGAATCACATTTATATATGCACATACAATTACAACATATCCGAAATTTGAAGCATAACTCAAATCTATATGATTGAGAGTGTAAGCTTTGAATGATAAAGCTAATGGGAAATTGAGTCAAAGATAAAAATGTGTTGACTACTGAGAGTGCGTGCGTGCGTGCGTGCATGTGTGTGTGTGTGTGTGTGTGTGTGTGTGTGTGTGTGTGTGTGTGTGTGTGTGTGTGTGTGTGTGTGTGTGTGTGTGTGTGTGTGTGTGTGTGTGTGTGTGTGTGTGTGTGTGTGTGTGTGTGTGTGTGTGTGTGTGTGTGTGTGTGTGTGTGTGTGTGTGTGTGTGTGTGTGTGTGTGTGTGTGTGTGAGTGAAAATCTTTGCACTATGAATCATGCTACATAAATAATGAAAGATGGACCCAAAAGTGGAAGCACAAGCGAAAGCGAGAAGGGAGCAAGAGCTATGGAGATTTAAGCAAGAAGAGAGAAACCAATTTTTGGGAACTACCACAATCACAATGTGTGACTTGCCCTCCCTTACTCTATTTTCATGTAAAGAGTAAAAAATAAAGTTACAGTGCTGGATGCCTGCCACCTACACTATACAAGTGTGCGGCTATAGTACACAAGTAAATTTAGATAGTTAGGTTCATACTATCTTTAACCCTCAATAATCTCCCATTTATAGGTGAATGTGCCTAGGTGAGGAGTAAAAGAAATAAGAGAAAATTGCATGTACATAGAGTACAAACATGACAAGAAAAGATGTTATCTCATCCTATGCCCATTATCTCCCTAAAGAAGGCATATCATTCCATTGGGAGACTTCAATTGAGCAAACCTATAAGATTAGTATCCGTAGGGATTTTGGCAAGCTCAATGGACTTGTCCTCTACCATCTCTCTAATGAAGTGAGGGCACACCTTAATGTCCTTTGTTTTTGCATTGAAGATCAAATTACAAGCTAACTAAGTGGCACTCATGAAAGGCAAATACAAGGTAGAAGACATAGTCATACCAAAATCTAGAACTAGACGGCCTAAACATAGGGCCTTCTTACAAGCCTCAAGGGTTGCAATGTACTCAACCTAGGTAGTAGACAAGGCCATGCATTTTCACACCCTGGACATCTAAGAGATATCATCTCTAGAAAAGGTAAAGACATACCTAGAGTTGGACTTCCTACTATCTACATGTCATACATAATTTGAGTCAGTGTAGCCCACAACTCTTGTATCCTAGCTACCATAGTGAATGCACATATCTACAATGCCTTTGAGGTATCTCATGATACCCATCATGACATTAAATTGTTGCCTATCGGATGTAGCTATATAACATGTCACAACTCCCACTATAAATGTTATGCCACGTTGAGTTGCTATCATGGCATACATCAAACTACCCATTGTGGATGCATACAAAATCTTGGCCATCTTAGCCCTCTTATCATATGACTTGAGACAATCTAGCTAACTAACCTTCACATGAGAAGGTAACAGATAGGCAATAAGCTTACCATGCTACATATGGAATCACTCAAATAGTCTATGAATGTAGTTCTTCTTGGACAAGTAGAGAAGTTGCTTAGAGAGTGATTGTGTAATGCGCATACCAAGTATGTGTGAGACATGTCCCATGTCCTTCATCTTAAATATCTTCTTGAGCTATGTGTTTAAAGCATCCAACTTAGCATGAGCACTCATAGCAATAAGCATGTCATCAACATAAAGTACCAAGACAATGATGTTGGAATGCTTGGTGCTAGTGGCACAACAGCTAGAGATATGTGTAAACCAAATCCCATAAGCAAAGAGCGTGGCGTGTACCCAAGCTAAAAACCTATAAAAATATATACTTGCTCAACCATTAATTAAGCCAAGTTCTTCTCCATTTCATTATGGTCTCGTTTCTATTCTTATTCTTCCCTCCTTAGTCTCCTATATTTCTTGTGCTCTACCATGTTTCTTAACATGGTATCAGAGCCTCTTTCCTAGAGGTTATGAGGTTGTGGAAGCTTCCATAGCTGCTACTCAAGTTTGGGAGCTCCAGAATTTGTGATCCAAGAAGACATTAGAGTAAAGATTGAAGGTTGGAATTACAAAGCTCATTGGAAAAGGCCACTATTCTTGAGGTATACCTCTTCATTGTGTTTATTATCAATTTCAATCCATTTCCTTATCCAAGGAGAAGAGAAAGGGCAGACATTGGAAGGGTTTAAAAGCTCTACTAGTCGTTTGCATCATGTACCATTTGCAAAGGAGGTAGCTTGCAAGCACTATTCTTGAGGGCCCTACTTAAGGAGGCAGCTTATAAAATGGGAGGCAGCTTGTTTAACAAGAAGGGGCATTGCTTATTTTGCATTAGTTTTAGAGAGGAGAAAAAGAAGAGAAAGAGATATTGGTGTGGTCTACAAAGCTCAAAGATGTGTTGCATTGAAATGGATGTTGCAAAGATAACTTGAAGGCCATGCATCATCACGCAGCTCAAAAGACAGTCGCCGTGTTGCATTTTTCTTCTATTATCCTTACTTAATCTAGTTTCTTCTCTAAGATCAAGAAATCAATCCCAAAACTCCCCTTTCACACTTAAACTACACTTGATTTGGTTTGAGATAAGCTTTTTTCACACTCAAACATTTTCAAACTGGTTATTCTTGACCCCCATTCACATTGTAACCTATAAACTAGTTTCTATACGGACTCGTCACACCTGCACTACACTTGAGTCTAAAACTAATTTTTCTTAAGGGCGGTTCATACTTCATAAGAAATTGACAGTTCATAGTGTATGTAGGTTCTCTTGATTTTTTAAATCCCCACAAAAATTTCCATCTAAAACCAAACTCTAATTAGACTTTATCTTAACCAATATGATACTCTAACATCATTGATAGACAAATTTAAAAGCCTAAAAGTACAACTATCTTCAATAGGTAAATATATTGAAGAAGAGGAAGCCATTGCCATGCTACTCAAGAGTGTGGATAAACCTAACAAAGGTTATGAGCAAGTGCTAGCAACACTAAGGAATGTACCCAATAGAAAACTCAATGCAGTTGAAGCCACTTTATATAAGCAAGAAAGTCAACTTAAGGAGAAAGCCTGAGATTCTACATCAAGCTCTGTAGTAGCTGCATTTACAAAAAAGGTTCTTCTTCAAAATTTATTTGTAGGATTTGCAGGAGAAGTGGACACAAAGAGCAAGATTGTTAGAACAAAGAAAACCAAGATACAAGAGCTGAAACAAGTTTGGGCACGTAGAGAAAGAATATTGCAGCCAAAAAGTAAATTTTGTAAAAGAGACAAATTCTAAGGAATGCCTTGAAACTCTTTTCTAAGTTGTCTACACATTGTTTGACACTACATAGGAGGCTAGAGGCCTTGCAGCCATTCAGGAGGGAACCTACATAGGTGCACTTGTCTATAGGGTGAGCTAGCACCAAGGGATTATTGAAATGTCTGGTGTGAGAGGTACAAGATATAGAGGCATGTGTAACCAAATCCTATAAGCAAAGAAAGTAGTGTGTGCCCAAGTTGAAAACTTATAAAAATATGTACTTGCTCAACCATGAATGAAGTCAAGTTCTTCTCCATTTCATTATGGTCTCATTTCATTCTTCTTCTTTTCTTCTTAATCTCATATCTTTCTTATACTCTACCATGTTTCTTAACAAACAAGGCTATCATCACGAGCCTTCTTCATGTATAGACATAGATCCATATCACTATGGGAATACCCCATGTGAATGAATGAATGTATTAAACTTATGTTACCATTCTCTAGGTGCCTACATAAGCCCATATAAAGACTCTTCTTCAATTTGCACACTAGGTGTTCCCTACCATTTTCCACAAATCCCTTAAGCTACTAAATATAAGTGTCCTCATATAGGTCTCCATGTAAGAAAGCTATCTTAACATCCATCTCATAAAGATCCAAACCCAACTCAGTAACTAAGGCCAAGATCAATCATAGAGTAGTCATCCTGACCCCACAAGAAAGAAGATGTCATCAAAGGCAACTCCTGTTTCCTACTTAAAGTCCTCATAAACCAATCTGACCCTATATGCTAGCTTTGGGTGACCAAGGATACTCTTCAGCTTGTACATCCACTTGCATGGCAATGAATGCTTTCCATCAAGCAAGGAAACTAAGTCCCATGTACACTTTTTTATATAGAAAATCAAATTCAAACTACATAGCCCTCTCCCAAGAATGAGAATCACCTCTGCGCATAGCCTCCTCATAGGTAAGTGGCTTAGCAAAGTTTGTCACCATGACATAATCCATATAGGGCTCATATAGATCAAGAAGACATGAGGTGCTGGGGGGTAAAGGCACTTATGCCTAGCCACCCATGTATTCATTACACTAACAGTACCCGCGCACTTGTACACTGCAAGTGGTGAGTACCATCACTGTCACTTCATTCTTTATTCTTTCAATGACATTTGAATAAGGGAAGTCCGGCCACATATTGTGACTATTGGAGTTTCCACATCATGTGTCTCTTGCTCTTGATCTCTCACTTTTTCTAGCATAGCTCTTGCTTTTTCTTATGTGCTTCCACTCAAGGCTTCTTCCTTCAATTAGTATCAAAGCCATGATTGAGGAGCTTCATTTGCCATTACTTCAACCCATGGCAATACCTACAACTCACCATTTTAAGGCAACCATGGTTTCCCCTTCTCAAGGTATAGTGTCATCTCAGCTTGCTCCAGGGTGGTTTTAACTTACTTCAGGACCTTCTAAGGGTCATATTTAACACCAACCCGACTAGCAAACACTCTAGTGAATCACGCACGGCCTATGTGTTTTTACATCCCCTTGTTGTTGACTTCCAATAAGCTTCACACTATCTTTTATGTAGTCTCTAGCACTTGGACAACACCTTGGGCCTTGGATAAACCCTCCTAGCATTGGTCATTGACATTGGCATGGATCTTTGAGCTTATCAACTTTAATTGTGGCTGGATACTCAAGATAGCCTACTATCATAAAATAGGGACAGTCACACCTTTACAATCTGAAGCTTGTGCATGTTTTTTTGGGTGCTCATTTGATGCTAATCACTTGTGAGATACTTGGCACATGTATTGAGATCTTGTGGGATATTTTGAGCCCGTATTTGCTCAATTTTGATCATTACTTTATTGTTGGTTACTATGGGAGAGTAAACTTTGACATGGAAAGCTTTATGCCTATCATGTATTAATGTCATTCATCTATGCTACATGTATATCTGAAGTTAGGACCATTGGAGGATGCTTTCCTAATGCCTTGATATGTTTTTTGAGTTGATCTTGAGCTCTGTTTTGGATTGTATAGAGTAGCCATTCTTGGTTATTGTAGAGAGTTTGTTGTAATACCTTTGGGACAAGCTATTTCTCAAAGTTTTGGAGGCCTACTAATGTTTATGCTTCCATATTGATGTCGAATCATTGGGGGTTTTGTGTTGAGATCTTGGAATGCTTTTGGGCTTCATTTGAGCTCAAAATAGCTTGGTTTTCATTGTCATTTGAGTGTTGTAATAACATGGTAGCACACCATTTTATTGGTACCCTTGTATACCTCTTACTCTTGGATGCTATTTGGGCACTCCATTGGACGCATTGATGTCTAACATGGATGCTACATGCTCGATTATGTTCATTGAGGCTCTTGAGCAATGATTTGGGCTTGGTTACATCGACATTTCTTGTGATTTATGCTATTGAATACTACAATAAGAGCTTGAAGAAGATATTGGGTCTTATGCTATCATATGTATTTCACTTGTATCTTGGATATCCAAATGCTATACACATAATGTACTTGGCCTTTTTTCCTCATTTGATATTCATTTTCTATTCCAATGGGAGTTTTCATGTCATTTTGGATACTATATGGAGCTTTGGACACTCATAGTTGAGCTTGAGCTTACTTTCACTGAGACTATGGGACACTTGTTTCATGTACAAGCTATCTTGATATGTATTCTATGTAGTTACCCTACTCTAGGTTGATTTAGTCACTTACTTTGGACCTGGCACTTAAGTATTTTTGTGTGTTGTTAGTGACATTTATATGCTTTTGGGTTATGTATCAAGCTTTACTTGGAGGATTATGCATTTGGTAGTTCTCTTCTTTCACCCCAAGATCTATTATATGCATGATGTCTATGCATGTCACATGTATGGCTATTAACACACTACCGTTGTGATAGCTTTCAATGTCAGTTGTTCTTGGTCTTTTTTCCTTAGTTTCTCACAATTGATTGTTGGCATATCGCTAGAGCTTATTACAGCATCCTGTCATTTTAACTTTATTCATTCTATCTAAGAGTGGTCACTTGGATTTAACCATTGCTTAATTATGCTTTGTAGATAGCTCACAACTATGGTAGTTCCGCTTGCTTATCCCTTGATTTTGGCTATGATTTTAGGTTTTTTTACATTTATTTACGATAGTTTGTTTGTGCTTTATGTATCTTTATTTCTTGCATTATGGTTGGTGGGTCAAATGACAGTGCTATCTTCAATATTGACAAGTTGGATGGCACAAACTACATCTATTGAAAGGCATAAATCTAGCAAGTTCTAGTGTAAATATTACAAATTAAGCCATAGAGACATGAGGGTGTAAATCCCAAACACTTTGATGCAAAGGATTGGGCTGAACTAGATGAGTTATATAAATCTATAATCATTTTGTCACTCTCTAAGCAGGTCTACTATAATGTTGTCCCTGAAGCTAGACCTCCTACTGGCAATTATGGGATAAGATTTGTAATGTCTATGATAAGCACTACCTCTCAAATGTATTGACTGAAGCAACTCATGGACCTTTGTATGATTGAGGGGACTTCTATGAGTTTCATTCTATTTTTAGCCACTTGTCTTTGCAAGGGATTGAATTTAAAGTCAATTTTCCTCCCTTGTTCTTGCTAATCACATTGCCTGAGTCATGAGACACATTCTATACTGCTATGTGTGCAAATATGTATGTTGATGGATTGAAATTGTAGGATGTCAAGGGTACACTCTTGAATGAAGAGGTTAACAAAAAGAATGTATATGCTTTCCACACCTCTCATGCTTTGATAGTCAGAGGTAGTAATGTTAGAAGTGGTAAATGACCATTGTGGGAGAGACTCTTAGAAGTCTCGTTCTTAGTCACAAGGACAATCTTGCAATAAGACTCGTGTTTGCAAGTTCTCATTGACTTGTCATTATTGTGGAAAGAAGGGTCATATTTGACTTCAATGCCATAAAATATGTGATGACAAGTCAATAAAAAGGGAAAGGGTAAAGTGTAGGAAAAGAATGATGATTGCATCATTATCCCTAGCAAGTTTGGCATCAAGATTGAAGAGATTAATGTCATACTGACTAATTCTAATGATGACTACATACTTGCAACTTCATCTCTTGATGTTTTGTAGTTGACTGATGTCTCATCCACTTGTGCTCAGTGTGTTGGTTGATTGATTCAAGGGCTTCATTTCATATTACTCCTCATTGAGAGTGGTTCAAAAAGATCTATCAAATTGGGCAATGACTTGGTAGTAGATATTGTTTGTATCAGAGATTTCTAGTTGTCTTTTGCTTTAGGCATTATGTCTACCTTACATGATATATGCCATGTTTTGGCTTTGACTAAAAGCCTATCAATTGGACAATTGGATTATCCAGGTTATGTTGTATCTTTTGGTTATTTCTCATGGAAGCTTACTCATGGGACTCTTGTCCAAGCATGAGGTGCCAAGTTTGGCACTCTTTATTCCTTACTTATATCTAGGTCTATCAACATTTTTTTGGTAGTAGTAGTAGGACCACATGTATCATTATGGTGTCATCACCTTGGGCACATATCATTAAAGGGAATGAAATGCTTACCCATTTAGAGTATCTTCTACTCCTTGACTATAAATGTTTTGATTCTTGTGATCATTGTCTTTATGGCAGGTAAACCCGTACTTTGAACAACAAGTCTGGAATTACATATGATTTTTCTATAGTGATTCATACTCTGACTACATGGCCCTCTCCTAAGAGTGATTATCACCTCTTAGCACAGCCTCACCATAGATAATAGACTCATGCATGGCCCTATCCACTATAGAGGCAGAGTATGTTGCAGCCACTAAGACTTGTACGGAGGCTCTCTAGTTAGGTTGTCTAGTTGTAGACCTTGGTATTACCGATGTGGTCCCTTCCCTGCATTTGGGTTTTATGAGTACTATTCACTTGGCCAAGAATTTGGGCTTTTATGCCTTTAAAGGCAAAGCACATTGAGTGCATTATACTTTATTCAAGAGGTCATTGAGGACAAGTCCATTAAGCTTGTCAAGATCTCAATTGACCAAAATCCTACAGATCTACTCACTAAAAGTCTCTTAGCGGAGCATTTTACCTTCCTTAGGAAGCTAATGGGTATTGGATGAGATGGAGTCTTTCCTCATCTTATTGTACTTTATGTACATTTGAACTTTGTCACTTTTTTCTTGGTCTCTCCTCACTGTTGAGATATCGAGCTCCACTCGTGATACGCCAGGGTGACCGTTGTGCATTTATGTCACCGACTTGTCAGTTGCAGACGCGGTTGGTACACCGCCCATGAATAATAGCTACATGATAGCTATCCTTATCTACTCTAGTTCGTGGCTCAGTTAGTATGCCACCTTAGTTAGTTGAGTTTGGTTTGAGACCCATATATAGGGTTCTTCTATTTCTTTGTATGAGAGTTCTTTTGGCTTACACAACTAAGAAGAGGAAAACTGTTTTCAGCCTCCACCCTTGTGTGTATTCCCCCATTGTGCAAGCAAGAAAGCTTCAAGTGAGACTCCTTCCTTCTCTCCCACAATCTTGACATGGTATCAGATCCTTGTTCGTGGTAAGGAGCTCAAGAAAGCAAGCCAAGCTCGCGGTGTTCTGGTAAGAGGAGCATTGTTGCTTTCATTTTCTGTTTTGGGAGCAGATCTCTGCAGGTAGCACAGCCGGAAATTGCAGGAGTGCATTGTCTCAAGTTGAGACGCCCTTCGCGCTGAAGCAAGAGGGCAGTATATGCTGCGGGTAAGAGCTTTAGCTCTTGGCGACCCTGTTTTTTTGATTTGAGGCCATTTCGGGGCGTGTTTTGGAGGCGGAAATTTTCTGCACGCACTCAGAAAAAAGCCCAGTTTTATGCTGTGCAGCCACTGTTCTACAGGTCGGTGAAAAGTTACTGTAGAAATTGCATCGTATGCTTATGTGCAGAGACATTGGGAGTTACAGAATCATCCTTGGTTCCTGTTTATGCAAAATCGTCACTAGGAAGTGACTGTGTGGTCAAATACCACTTTCGCCAGTTTTGCAGATTTGCCCTTGTGAGGCTAACGCTGTGTTCTTTGCAGTGACAGAACTTTTTGCAGTATTCTGTAATGGCGTCTGATTCTCTCTCACAGATTGTCACAGAAAAGCTTGACAAGAACAACTTCCAAGCATGGAAGTTTAGAATGACGAATTTCCTTATGGGAAAAGGATATTGGGAGTTTGTTGCAGGAAATGAAAAAGAACCAGTTCTTCCTGATGTTCCCAATCAACAGCAGATGTAGGCATTCAAAGCATGGCATGAGAGAGCCAGGAAAGTTATGTACTAGCTGTCTATCAATATTTCAGACTCTATGATTGTGCATATTCAGGACGCAAGTACGCCAAAGGAGGCATGGGATACTTTGTCAAAAATGTATAGCACAAATACGCAAGCCAGGAAAATGCAGCTCAAGCAAGAGTTGCATAATGTGCAAAGAGAAAATATGAGCATCAATGACTACCACATGAAAGTGAAGAAGATTGCAGATGCACTTGCTTCCATTGGGTCGCCAGTGGAAGATGATGATTTAGTTTCCGTGACCTTGAATGGTCTAGGAAAGGATTATGCACAGTTTCGAACATCCATTTCCGTTCGTGAAAGATTTCCTGACTTTGAGGAGTTGATTGCTCTTCTAATTTCTGAGGAGCAGAGAAATGGTGGTGCATCTTCTTCAGGAGGAACTTCAAAAGAAGTTGTATTCTACTCAAACGCTGAAAGAGGTAGAGGCAGAGGTAGAGGAGGCCGATCTGGAGGCCGTAGTAGAAATCAGAATATGCAGCAAACTCAAGAAAACCAGTCCTATGGAGGAGGACGTGGTAACTCTAGAGGCAGGGGGAGCCAAAGAGGTCGTGGTGGATGGCAAAGAGGTCAAAATGCAAACAGTAATGTTGAATGCTACTATTGTGGTAAAATGGGTCATATGGCTAAAGACTGCTATAAAAAGCAGAATGACATCATGAATGGAAAACTGCAACAAGGGAATTATGCATCTTCTAGTAGACAGGGTGATGACAGAAATGAGCATTTGTTCATGGTGCAGCACATGAACAATTCTGTGACAAGTGCAGAAGAAAGCAACGATGTATGGTATGTTGACTTAGGTGCATCAAACCACATGACAGGTCATGCAGAATGGATGGAGGATGCAAGGAAAATGGAAAAACCAGGATTTGTGGAGACTGGTGATGATACTGCACATCCTATTGTGCAGATTGGAAAAATTCCTTTGTCTATGCAGGATGGGAAAAATAAATACCTGTCCGATGTATTTCATGTCTCGAATATCACCAAGAATCTGGTTTCTGTTGGTCAAATGGTTGAACAGGGCTTGCAGGTCAGATTTAATCCTCATGGATGCTTTGTTGAGGATATGAAAAATAAAGGTCGCTTGATAGCAAAAGGAAAGAAGAAGGGCAGAATGTTTACATTGGATGCAGACATGTCTGAATTGAGTGCAGCAATGTTTGCACATGGGACCGGTGTAGTTGCATATATTGATATCTGGCATAAACGCATTGGTCATGTTAATGTACAGCGACTTAAATCAATGCAGGCCCAAAACATTGTTGCAGGATTGCCTAAATTCAAGGTTGCAGAAATGCATAAGGTATGTGAAGCCTGTCAGTTTGGAAAATAGGCAAGGAAACCATTTCCTAGACATGTTTAAGAGAGTAAGAAGCCATTGGAATTAATCCACTCTGATGTGTGGACTACTAAAGCTGCATCCCTTGGAGGCTGTCATTATTTTGTCAGTTTTATTGATGACTATAGCAGAAAAGTTTGGGTGTATTTTATGAAAAAGAAAAGTGAAGTTTTTGGGCATTTCGAAACCCTTAAAGTTATGGCTGAAAAAGAAACAGGACTGCAAATAAAATGCCTAAGGTCAGATGGAGGGGGAGAGTACCTCTCAAATGAGTTTGCAAAGTTCTTGCAAGAGCATGGCATAAAGCAGCAATATTCATGCAGTTATACCCCACAACAAAATGGAATTGCAGAAAGAAAAAACAGGCATATTGGAGAGGTATCTCGTGCCATGCTCAATGAAAAAGACTTGCCAGATTTTTATTGGGCTGAAGCAGTTGCTACAGCAGTCTACATAATGAACAGGACTCCCACTGCAGCAATACATGGAATGACTCCAGAGGAGAGGTATACTGGTAGGAAACCAGATATTTCTCATTTGAAATTTTTTGGTTGCATTGCCTATGTACATGTGCCAGATGAGTTGAGATCCAAGTTGGATCCAAAAGCTGAGAAGTGCATCTTTATTGGTTACTCTCTGCAGCAAAAAGGGTATAGATGCTATAACCCTTCTACTCGTAAGTTTACAGTGAGCAGAGATGTTGTTTTTGATGAGATGAGTAGCTGGTATAAACTAGTAAATGTGATTGATGATGTAGATGCACAAAATGGTAATGCTGCACAAAATTCACAGCAGCAGTCACAAAATATTAGTGGACCTGGAGCGCCCTCTAGTAGTGGTTCACATTCTTCACCATGGACAGGCAGATTGAGATCAGGAGAATCTTCTCAAAGTAATGCAGATAGTGGTATGCAGGTATCACGAAAAGGAAAAGAGAAGGTTGATCAGTCCATGGTTGATGTGAATGCAGGTCACTCTTATGTGGATGGTGAATCCAGTGGCTCAGAACAGAGCATTGATGATGAGTTGGGTATTCCTTCTATTGTTACACCTGGAGTAAGGAAGACCAGGGATGTTTTGAGAGCACCTGGGAGTGAACCTACTTTGCGCAGGTCTACGAGAGCTAGGTATCCTGTGGATAGGCTGAAATATGATGGATTTACAGCCATTCACTATGCATATATGGTCAAAGTGATATAGGAACTAGAACCCACATCTTTTGAGCAAGCCATGGGAAAAGAAAAATGGGAGAAAGCCATGGATGAAGAAATGGATGCCTTGGAAGCAAATGCTACATGGGAGTTAGTACCTTTGCCTAAAGGTAAGAATGCAATTGGCTGTAAATGGGTTTATAAGGTGAAGCACAATGCAGATGGTTCTGTGAACAGATACAAGGCAAGATTAGTAGTCAAGGGGTATCCACAAACATATGGCATTGACTATGAAGAAACATTCAGTCCAGTTGCAAGGATGGCAACTGTAAGAGCAGTCATTGCTATGGCTGCATCAAAGGGATGGTCTTTACATCAGATGGATGTAAAGAATGCCTTCTTGCATGGTGATTTGCAAGAAGAGGTCTATATGGAGCAGCCACCAGGTTATGCTCATGCTGTTCATCCTGAGTTTGTTTGCAGGTTGAAGAAAGCCTTGTATGGCTTGAAGCAAGCACCTAGAGCATGGTCTGACAAGATAGGACAGTATCTTGTCACTATTGGCTTTCAGATTTCCAAGGCAGATTTCTCACTTTATGTGAGAAAAACAGAGAAAGGTATTATGCTACTTGTCATTTATGTTGATGATTTGATTATGAAAGGTGACAGTGATGAAGATATCCTTCATGTGAAAATGCTATTGAAGCAGAAGTTTGAGATGAAGGATTTGGGAGAGCTGCGTTATTTCTTGGGCATTGAGGTGATTAGATCACCAAGTGGGATACAGCTCTTGCAGAGGCAGTATGGATTGGACATGCTGTCCAAATATGGGATGACAGGCTGTAAGCCTATTTCAGTTCCTTTGGAGCGGAATGTGAAGCTGAGCACAGATGCAGGTGAGCTTCTAGAAGACCCTACTATGTACAGACGCATAGTAGGAAGTTTGATTTATATGACTATTACCAGGCCAGATTTGAGCTATGCTGTTGGATTGGTAAGTCAGTTTATGCAGGCTCCAAGGAAACCACATTTGGATGCGGCTAGACGCATACTCAGGTATGTGAAGTCCACATTACAGTATGGACTATTTTATGAGACTGGGGTTCAGATACAGCTGCATGGATACACTGATGCTGATTGGGCTGGTAGTATTTCTGATAGAAGATCTACTAGTGGATATGTGTTCTCTTTTGGGAGTGCTGCAGTCACTTGGAGTAGCAAGAAACAGCCTACAGTTGCCTTGTCGAGCACAGAGGCTGAGTACAGGGGTGCAGCAATGGCTGCATGTGAGGTAGCTTGGTTGCATAAGCTACTTTATGATATGCATCAGTCTACAGATGGGCCAGTTGTCATTTATTGTGACAACATGAGTAGTATACACTTGGAAAATAACCCAGTCTATCATGCTAGAACAAAGCACATTGAGGTGCATTATCACTATGTGCGGGAGAGGGTTTTACTAGGTCTTATTGATCTAGTTTATGTCAGCACAGAGGATCAGGTAGCTGACATATTCACGAAGGCATTGGGCGCAGAGAAGCTGCGTAAGTTCAGAGACCTGCTTGGTGTGCAGGAATTGGGATTGAGCTCGAGGGGGAGTGTTGAGATATCGAGCTCCACTCGTGATACGCTAGGGTGACCGTTGTGCATTTATGTCACCGACTTGTCAGTTGCAGACGTGGTTGGTACACCGCCCATGAATAATAGCTACATGATAGCTATCCTTATCTACTCTAGTTCGTGGTTCAGTTAGTATGCCACCTTAGTTAGTTGAGTTTGGTTTGAGACCCATATATAGGGTTCTTCTATTTCTTTGTATGAGAGTTCTTTTGGCTTACACAACTAAGAAGAGGAAAACTGTTTTCAGCCTCCACCCTTGTGTGTATTCCCCCATTGTGCAAGCAAGAAAGCTTCAAGTGAGACTCCTTCCTTCTCTCCCACAATCTTGACACTCACTAGGGGCACATTTATCTTTAAGTGGGAGGTTGTTGGGGGTAAAGGTGCATGTACCTAATCACCCTTATATTCATTACACTAAGAGTACATGCAAACTTGTATATTGCAAGTGGTGGGTGCTCATAATTGTCCCTTCATTCTTTAATCTTTCAACAACATTTCAATAAGGAAAGGTTGGTCACACATTGTGAGTGTCGGAGTTCCCACATTCTATGTCTCTTGCTCTTGCTCTCTTACTTCTTCTACCATAGCTCTTCCTTTTGCTTGCATGCTTCCACTTAGGGCTTCTTCCTTCATGAAGCTCTAGCAGAGTACCTAAAAAATAGTTGTTGGTTCTATACGACTTATCTTCTCTATCCAACACCATGATCTTATACAACAAGTAGAACTTGGGCCACTATATCGTCAACAACTAACACAAGCTATTTCATTGGGATTGATTGTATGTTAATACAAGAGGCTCTTCCTACCTCAATAAATTTTTAGAGATTTTTTAAAAAATAAAATCAATTCTCTATAACTTCTAGAATATAAAAAAGGTGATTAAATGGCACGAAAATCTCATCTCTTCAAAATGCGTAGAGAGGGAGAGAGAGAGAGAGATCTTTTAGAACATACTTCATTTCTCCTCTTTTTCCTCGTCTCCCCCTCTCTCTCTCTTCCCATTTCTTCACCCTCATGTTTTTTCTTTCTCTTTTTCTATCTCTATTCTTTTATTTTTCCTCCCTCTCTCTTCATTTCCTTTCCCTCTCTTCTTAGGGAGAGAGAGAGAGATGTTTCCTAGTGTACGATGTTGTTTCTTTTCCCTCTCTTTTGAGAGAGAGAGAGAGTGTGTGTGAGTGAGAGATGTGTTGGTGTATGATATGATTTGATATGGCTTATAAAAATCGGGGAATTTTTGTACACAAATGGTAACCAATAAGAAAATTAAAAATGGAATTTTTGTACACAAATGGTGACCAATAAGAAAATTAAAAATGAGATTTTTTAATTAGTTTTCTCGAGCAATTTGGATTTGTAAGCATCAATAACCTACGTAGTCCATCATGTTATATGGGACCTTCCATATGTATTCAAAACCTATATAAAATATATTTCTTTGATTAGGCATAGCCATACCTTTTAAGGTGAAGGTGCTCTTCTTTAGGTTACCATGGTTTAACATACTATGATACATCCATTTCTTTGCATGCTTAAGAAGTGATGCTAGTCTATTTTTGATGGTGGTAGTAGCAGTATATTGTCCATACCATAGTTAAGCTAATAAAATCTTATAAAACATGTTATGATTCCAAGAATTTTATAGAAATATTGGGGGGCGGGGAGGGAGGAGGGGGAGTTGCCATCGCAAACAATAAGTGAAGGAAAGGGTGAACGATTTTTAGGGGTTTTTTTCTTGGAGCAACATTCTCCTTAAATTTTCATTTTCAAAGCTTGAATCAAATGTTTCATATGTGCATGCGAGTTGACAGGTACAAAACTTTCTGATAATGATAGTATAGATGCCTTGCTTTGAAGACTTTAGAATCCTCCTCAAGGGATTTTGTGCACCAAAGAAGGGTGTGAAATTTTCTACCCTCCAAAAGAAGAGTCACACTGCAACAATTTTCAAGGGTATCCTTCTTAAGTGAGTATCATGAAAAATATGTTCAAATTTCAACCTTTAATGATAATATAGGGTTACCCTTCAAAACCGAGGAATTCTAAGAACACATTTTATTAAGTTGAAAATTTAGAAAGTTCATTTGAAAGGTGACTCGGGATGCAAACTGAAAAAGGATAGGAGGAGAGAGAGTTGAAGAGATCAAGAGCACACACATGAAAGAAATGGAGACTTGAGCACACACAAAGATAGGGTTGAAATCTTCTTCCTCTTCTTTCTTCTTCTTCTACACAAAAGAACTAATTCTACAACATTATAAAAGACTAATATGAAACTACACCAACATATGCACACAACATGGTCATTGAGTATGAACTCACTTTTAGGAAAAAAGAGGTGGCATAATGAATGTGTCATAACCAAGGATGGACTACATGGACGCAATCCAGCTATAGAATCACTAGGAAATAAGAGGTGGCATAATGAAGGCACGTAGTGGATTCTAGCTCATATAGAGCTCGACATCTCAAAACTCCCCCTCAAGCTCAAGATGGACTCATGAACATCAAGCATAGTCTTGAAGCGTTGAAGCTTCTCAACTCCCAAGGCCTTGGTGAAAATGTCAACAACTTGATTCTCTGTGCTAACATAAAATAATTCAATATCACATGCTAGAACCCACTCCTGAATAAAATAGTAATGAACCTCTATGTGTTTGGTATGTGCATGATACACTAGATTCCTAGCCAATTGAATGCTCCTAAGATTATCACGATAGATTATAACCTTCTTATGCATCCCAAAATCACCAAGTAGCTTGCATAACCAAGCTATCTCAGATGCTACAATTGTAGCACCTCTTGTACTAGACTATCGGCTATTTTTTGCTACTCCAAGTAATAGTAGCACTCCCAAAGGAAAACATTAAACCACTACTAGATCTCCTATTTGAAATACTACGAGCCCAATTTGCATCTGTGTAACCATGCAAATCCAATGGTGCACCTACACTATAGAATAAGGCATAGTCCAATGTGGACTTGACATAGCGCAATGTGCAATATATTGCATCCAAATGTGGCTTCTATGGAAGATTCATAAACTGACTCTCTAGACCAAATGTGTAGTTGAGGGTTGTCCTAGTCATCATCAAATAGAAAAGGCTTTCCACAATCTTTTGATACATAGTAATATCCTCATTCAAGTCACCCTCATGTGCACTAACCTTAGCATGAACATCCAAAGGTATAGAAACAAGCTTACAATCACCCATACCATACTTTTTTAACATATCCAATGCATACTATCTCTGTGACAACCATATATCCTCTAGAGTCTTGATTATCTCAGTGTGAAGGAAATAGGGCAACTCTCCCAAATCCTTTATCTCAAATTCATCCTTGAGAAGACCCTTTACTTTGTCAAACTTTGTCTCACTATCACCCAGAATTATCAAATCATCCACATATAGTAATGACAACAATACATGCATCACTCTCACATACATAAAGTGAGAGATCAACTTGTGCTCTGCGAAATCCAATGTTGACAAGCTATTTTGCAATCCTATCATGCCATGCCCTAGGTGCTTGCTTCATCCCATGCAAGGCCTTACAAAGCATGCATACATAATCTGAATGACTCTCATCTACATAACCAAGTGGTTGCTCTCCATAAACTTCCTCTTGCAACTCCCTATGCAAGAAGACATTTTCTACATCCATTTGATGCATGATCCAACTGTTTGATGCAACCATTGCTATGACAGCCCTTACTGCTCATATTATCACAATGCACCTTTGCTTTGCTATCCAAGTGTATTCCCAAGTCATTCAATAACATCAGCAATCAAATAGCTTCATAGGCCGCTAAGGCCACACCCTTGTACTCAGCTTCTGTACTAGACAATGCAACTGTAGGTTGTTTTTTACTTTGCCAACTGATCATGCTGTTGCCCAATCCAAATGCATATCCACTGGTTGACCTCCTATCATAGGCACAACCAGCCCATCAGCGTCAATGTACCCTGACAAATCAAGGGGCTTTCAATATGCTTAAAACAGGCCATAATCTGTCATACCCTTTACATATCTCATGATTCTCATGACTGCATCCAAATGCGGTTTGTGAGGCTTATGCATGAATTGACTGATCAGCCCCACAACATAGCTCAAGTTAGGTTGAGTAATAGTCATGTAGATCAAGCTACCCACCACCTGTCTATACATGGTAACATTCTCTATCTCAGTCCCAACATCAATCTACAGCTTCACATTTTGGTCTAGGGGTGTATCCATAGCCTTACATTCAGCCATACCATACTTTTGTAACATGTCGTAAGCATACTGCTTCTGCCATAACCATATGCATTGAGGCATAGACACTACCTCAATTCCCAAAAATATTTCAGCTCACCAAGATCTTTGACTTTGAATTCAACCTACAACAATGACTTTATTTCATCAATCCCGCTCTCATCATCTCCAATAATGATTAAATCATCGACATAGACAACCAAAAACACATAGACATGATCTGTCTTCTTCACAAATAAACTATGACATGCATCACCCAATCTAAATCCATGCTGCTGTAAATAATTGCTAATTTGAGCATTCCAAGCTCTAGGTGCCTGTTTTTTGCCATATAATGCATTTTTCAACTTGCATACATGTGTCGGAAAATTCGGATGCACATAGCCTTCAGGCTGCTCCATATAAACTTCTTCCTGTAAGTCACCATTCAGAAATGCATTTTTTACATCCATTTTCCATAACTTCCAACCTTTAGCTACTACCAATTGTTCTAACTATTGCCATTTTAGCTACAGGGCTGAAAGTCTCCTCATAGTCAAGGCCATACTACTTTGCATACCCTTTTGCGAATAGCTTGGCCTTATAGCATTCCAATGACCCATCCAACTTGCATTTAACCTCGTACACCCATTTCCAACCAATGGGGACTTTACTTTCAAGCAATTGAACTAAACCCCACGTTTCATTTTTAGCCAAAGCTAAATATTCTTCGTCCATGGCAACACACCAGTTCTCATCTGCAACTGCCTCATCAAACTTAGTGGGTTCTTTGAAACTTGTCACCTTAGTCATATAGGCATAATGATGAGCTGAATATCTAGTGTATATGTACCTGTCAAGTGGTCTTCTGACCCTTTATGTCCTCCTCAATTGTGGCTCACTCTGAGCTTGCCTCTCATGAGGCAGTACATACTGATTTTGCCTTGCACCAGGCATCATAATAGAAGGAATCCCCAACTCATTGTCCAAGCTATCACTATTGGATGACTCATAACCTACAGTAAGTGGACCTCTCACATCCTCAAACATCTTTTCTTTTCCCTTATCCAATCTCTCCCTCACTAACATGTCTATGTTAGTGGACCTAGGGGTGTGATTCCGCAACCGTCCTGACCAAGGACTCATTGTAGATGCCATATCACCTGTCGAACCACTCATAGATGTACTAACTGCAGGGGTATTTTCAGCATTTCTTGTGCTAGTTGATCCATCAGTAGCCACTAAAACTGGATTCTCATACCAAGAGGCCAGCTCGTCAAAGACAACATCCCTACTTGTCAATATCTCATGAGTAGATGGCACATATCATTTATAGGCCTTCCTATCCTGTGCATAACCCAAAAACACATTCTTGATAGCCTTAGGATCCAATTTCTTCCTCTTGAATATGCACGTATGCAATGCATCCAAATACCTTTAAGTGCCTAATGTTAGGCTTATGACCATACCACCTCTCATAAGGTGTTATATCATGAATCCCTAGAGTGTAGGGGTTCTATTCAACACATATACAGTAGTCACCACTGCTTCAGCCCAGTAAGCATTAGGTAAGCACTTTTCATTTAGCATAGCTCTAGCTGACTCCATCAATACCCTATTTTTCCTCTTTGCTACACCATTTTGTTGTGGTGTATAGCTACAAGTAAGGTGTCTTCTAATTTCGTACTTTGCAAGATATCTATCAAACTCTTTAGAGACATATTCTCCGCCTCCATCTAACCTAAGATAAGAGATATAGCAACCTAACTCATTTTCGACATACTTCTTGAAATCTCTAGATGCATCAAACACTTCATCTTTATGTTTCACTATGTACAGTTAAGTGTACCTGAAAGCATCAATAAAAGATACATAGTAATGAGCCCCTCCAAACAAAGAATTATGAGACGGCGGACCCCAGACATCTGAGTGTATCAACTGCAAGGGTCTCAAGCTATTCTTCATGTGTCTCATAAATGGAAATCGTGCATGCTTTCCAAACTGACACGCAAGACATACATGGCTAAAGTCATTATACTTGAATTTGGGCAATCCAAGTACCACTTCCTTCTACTGCATAGATTTTAGCTTTTGTACATTAACACAGCCAATCTTCTTATGCCAAATCTCAACATCCCAAATAGCACCCTCGTCATGTGCAAACATGGCTGCCTTAAGTTCGAGAATGGTAGCATTCAATGTAAACATCCTACCATCCCTTCTGCCTCAAGCAATTAATTTACAGCCATTACCGTATTCTTTAATAAAGTAACCATCTTTATTGAATCTAACCTGCAAATTTTATTCTTCCATTTGTCCCATTGACAAGAGATTCTTAGTTATTTATGGTACATGCAATACATCATGCAAGCACTGGAACAACTCCTATGTGCTGAATGTCATGCTAGGTGTCAACCCTAGTAGAAACATAACCATGTGAACCTGCAACCAACTCATCAAACCACTCTCCATGGGGTGTCATATGGTTAGAAACCCCAAAGTCAATGTACCATCTCTCATCTCTGTTCTACCTAGGTGCATTCTTGAACACATCCTGCATGGCAAACAACATGTCATCCTGCTCATCATGAGCACCGCTAGAATACGCATAGTTCCCACATTGTCTACCACCCTTAACCTTCATATATGCATGCTTCTTATGACAATCCTTTGCAATGTGCCCATATCTAACACAATAATGACATTTATTGTCCCTATTGGACTGATCATTCATCTGCCAGGATCCACCACCTCTGCTTTGGGGTGATCTCCCCGTGCCTCTAAAGCTGCTAGGCCCTGTGTATCTGTGCCATGCCAATTACTATGCTACTGTTGTCCATAGGTGTTTCAAGTGTCTCCACGACCTCAAAAAGAACCACGGCCTCTATCACCTTTGCCACACTAGCTAGAATAAAGGATAGTGTCTTTGCTTTGAGACATACTAGAACTTGTGTTCAATCCAAGCTTTACTTCCTCATGCAACAGCAAGGCAAGAAACTCATCCTAGTTAGGGGATTCATATCTAACTGAAATAAATTTATCAAATGCTTTATATTCCTTGTCAAGACCATTCAGAGTGACAATAATCATATCATCCTCAGATACCTATGATCCAATAGTGGCAAGCTAGTCTGCTATGGTCTTTATCTCTATCGTACAAGTGTGGATGCTTTTGCCATTCCTAGACATGTTGTTGAATTGTTGTTTCATCTAAATCTTTCGTGCATGTGTTACATTTCCATAGTTCTTCATGAGTATGTCCCAAGCATCCTTCGGGGAATCAAATTCAGCGATCTACGTTTCCATAGCATCAGATATACATAAGGAAAACCAATGTAGCACTTTGCATGCTCTCTCTATCCACTATTTATGAGCCCTTTTCTGTTCATTGGTTGGATTCTTCTTAAACACTTCAGGTTCAGCCTCATCATCTGTACACAGGTCCCAATATCCTCAGGGACCAGCACTAGCCCCAAAAATGATGAGCTTGACTTGGGAGAATTTCCAATAGATATCCAACAAATGATAACGCAGTATGACTTGCAAACTAAAATGGAGCATCACATTAGACCATCCAAAGATATCATAGTTGATCTTGAGGAAGAGAAAAAGTTAGCAAGGAGAGCACTGCAAGGCATAGCTGTCTACAATCAAGGGAAACAAGCTCAAAAGATGATGCAAGACATAGAAATGTGCAAGGTCCAACACGTCTTAGCACTTGCCAACCGAAATATGACAGGACCAAATGTTGAGAGGGAGAGAGCATTAGAAGTCAACCTTACACTAAGTGAGCTTCTTACAAAGAAACTCTTAGATAACACGACTACAAAGCAAAGCAAAGCAGCCTTGGCGACTTTGTCGTTGCTAGCAGGACTAGGAATCACCCCAAATTCTAGGAGCCAAACCAAGATACCTACGATTGCCAAGCAATCAACAAGTATTAGCCCAACAATGACCCGTATAGCTTTGTGGAGCAATTTGAGCAAGTACACGAGGTTGACAGCCTCAAGGACTTACTCAACATGCATAAGCTTTTGAACTTTGCCTAAGAGACAAAGGAGAGACATGGTACACTAGTCTAGACAATGTTGAATGCAATGACTTCAATAACCTCAAGAGTCTCTTCATCAAGAGATTCTCTAAGGTGAGATAATTTGACAACCTCATTGTTAGATTGATGAATGTCAGTCACAAAAGGACAAGGAGGATATCAAGACTATGTCACCCACATGCAAAGTCTCTTTAAGAGAATCCCAGCCCCCATAGAGAGTGACCCAGTGAACGACCGGTCTCCATTGTGTTCATAAGTGGAATCCAAAGCAAAGAGCTTTACAAGGCCTTGGTGATCAACTCAACCCTACAAAGGGATGTGCTGGCTAGGGTCTTCGAAGCCATACAAGTGGATGACCTACTCAAGGAGAGAGGAGCTCAAGACCCACAACCTGTGACATCATTGCCTCTAGAATTTTAGAAAGAGGTATGACGGTTAGTGAAATATCTAGCAAGAGCACCCATGACAAGGGAAAGAATTTCAACCAAGGCAGCCAGGAGTTGGCAGATGTGAAGCTAGAGTTGGCTAGGTTGTAAGAGATGATGAGAAGGTCTGCACGACTTGCATGCATTGCAAAGCAAACCACCTTTCGGCCAAGTGCATGCATCCTAGATCGAGACCTTGTGCTAATTGCAATAGGTTTGGCCATGACGCAATGCATTGCCGATTATCGAGGCAATTGCCATATTCACAACCATACAATCTACCTTATTACCTATAGAGCAAACTACCATATTTTGAAAGGGAAGCTCCACTAGCTCTCCCAGCACCCCATGATTCAAAACCAACTGTCCTTAGGATAGATATCAACCCCACTCGGATACTTAGACCACCTAGACCTATCATGACCCATCCATCGAGTGATGCTCTAATACATCGGTAGAGGAGCCACGAACAAGGGGCAAAGCATACGTGAACCCTTAAATATCCTACAACAAAGAGGGTAATCCCATCTTGACCGATTTTAGACAATGAGTGCCAGTGATGGCCTTGGATAGGGGAAGAGGTAGAGGTCTATGAGGATAGAACCAGGAACCCATGGACTTACGACCACCCAAGACAGATCTCATCTTGATGCCCTAAAAGGGAGGAAGCTAATCAAAACAAGGCTAACCTAAGATGCCGTGAGTGTGGGATCACACACTTGTACACCGAGTGTCCTAGGTGAAAGCCTTCCACTAGTTTAGCTATCATGCTGTCCATACCATTGGGACTGTTCAAAGTTGAAACACTTGATTCCAAAGCCACATCAATTCTATTGAATATCATAGCCCAAGCACAAGCAAGGCAGGTTGATATTTCATTACAAGGACCTAGCAACCTCGATATAGCTTCAATAGGGAAGAAAAGCCATAGAAGAAGGAAAAAGAGGGGTGAGATGAAGATTACACTTAAGACAGATAGTGCCACTATGTTACCAAAGGGGAAACAAGTCACGAATATGCACAAGCAAAGACATCTACTCCTAAAAATAGTCGAAAAGGAAAGTTCCAAGATTGGAGAATATCTCGATTTGAGGCACCAATTTGAAGTGGTTGATAAGGTCAAGGAGTGGGTGAGAGAAGCCCAAGCGCACCTAAAGCATGCAAAACCCATTATCAAAGATGAGATCAATGAGCTCTCTAGTGTGAGCACACCAATCTTGCCTACTCAGTTCAAAACAAGAGATGCATCGACACCCCACATAGCACTGCATAGACAAAGCCTAGACACCACATGTGGGGAGACTGCCCAATATCATTGGCAATAGAGTGTAAAGCCCAATGAAAAGTAGGTGGTGGGAAACTTGCTCACGACATTGATATTAGCCCCTATGACTCTACCTTTGGGAGAACTGCTTAGGTAGAATCCAACCTTATGGCAAATGCTGAAGCAATGGGTTGAAAGACCAAATGAGCTTGGAGCGGCCAACTTGCCTGACCATGATGCAGTAACACATATACCGAGCTTGACCCTAAACTCAATGCCTAAGTCCTTACACATGAATGCTTTATGGGAAGGCATTGAGACGCATGCAGTCCTACTTGTCATAGCATTAGGGGATGCCACACAAAAGGGGATCATAGACATAGGAGTAGGAGTTAGTGTACTTGGCCATACAGTCCTATAAGCTTGGGTAATCCACTGTGGAGACTGCAAGGTTTAATGTCACACTTGCCAACACAATGAGAGTTAGGCCATTTGGGGTGCTAAAAGATTGTTGGCCCTTGAAGATAGCATGAGTCCAGTTCTTAGTGAACTTCATAGTTATGAAGGGAGTAGACTACGACATACTTCTAGGCCGTCGACCCTGGACATGAAACACACAATTGATAGAAGACTCAGGCAATGGTCTAATGTTTTTAGGAAACATATCAAAAGTCGTGAGAGTCGAGATGGATACTTGGAGACCACCCCGATAGACCTAGATGCAATCTCCACCATGTTGAAAGGAGATGCACAAGTCAACAATTCCTATGGGCCACTTACAAAGTATATCCCTTGCTCTGAGGACAAGCAAGATTGGATGCATGTGCTAGCCACCATCAATCTACCATTCTCAGATGATAAAGAGCAGTATAAGCAAGCTGTAAGGATAGCCAGTGAGTCCCATAAAGCCACAACATCTTAGCTTACTGAAGGGTAAGACCTTGCCATTGGTACCACTTTGCATGATGGCCAGGAGCCCTAGTAGACAACCGACACCTATCCCTTTCCACATTCCATCTAACAAAATTGAACTCCAGGGGACCCTTGAATACTTGATGAGAGGGCTGGTAGATAACCTCGCTACTAATCTCAAACTCCTCAAGGATCTCATGGATGAGCCAAAGTGGCAATGGACCCAAGTGCACAACTTGAACCTAACGTACAATTGGGCACTAATCACAAATGAGAAGAGGATTGAGGCTAGAATCCTAAGAGATGATGAGTAGTCAGAAAGATAACGATTCAAACAAGGAATATGAAGACTACTACTCCACAAATGAGGAAAGTGAGGAAAAAGTTAAGACAATAGAGTACAACAAGGACAAAAGTGATTAAACGGATACGAGTAGACTCCAAGCCACGTAAATCCAATGTCTTTAGGATCAAAAGAGGATTCTTTAGAACAGAATGCAATCGTAATTGGTTAGACCACCTAGGGGTGATAGACCACGAGAAAGTTGCATTAGTTCAACCAAGTGCCACACCACTCCTTAGAATAGAATTGGTCAAGGGGAAGCAAGTGATTGCACGAGGACAAGGAGAAGCAGCCAAGGGGATTGGAAGCCCAAAGACCTACCTAAGCACTTCACAAAGTTCAAAAAGGGTGACAGGGTAGTGATCTTGTTAAGAGCTAAGAGGCAAGGATAAGAAAATGAACCTATAGAAGGGCCTGCTACTAAGGTCAAGGAAGTTAACTTGGCAAGGGAAGGGGAAAAGCCTCGACCCGTGTTCATAGAAGTTGATGACCTGACTCAGCAAGAGGAGGCTAATCTCGTTCCTCTCTTGCAAGAGTACATAGATGTATTCACTTGGTCCTTAGATGAACTCAAAGGAATCGATCCAAGGGTTGTAACCCATAGCACTCCAATGACTCCTGATGCAACACCTATTAAGCAGAAACCATACTCAATGAATCCAAAGCACTCACACACCATCAAGGAGAAGATAAATAAGCTATTAAAGATTGAATTTATCTATGAAACCAAGCACATGGACTAGGTATCGCCCGTAGTGATTGTCATGAAGAGGAATGGAAAAAATCGAGAGTACATAAACTATAAAAAAATCAATGCTACAAGAACAAAGAGAGATAACTATCCACTACCCTACACTGAGCACATGCTCGAGAGAGTAGTGGGAAGAGAGACCTACAATTTCCTAGATGGCTTCTCAGGTTATAACCAAGTGTAGGTGCACACTGAAAAATAGGCATAAAATAGCATTTGGAATAGAATGGGGCATGTTTGCCTTTATAGTCATGCTATTAGGGCTTACGAATGCACCATCTACCTTTCAGCACTTCACATGTATCATCTTCAAAGACATCCTTAGGCAAGAATTGGAGGTGTTTGTTGATGATCTATGCATTCACTCCAGTTGGAGGGAACACCTAAATAAACTTCATGTAGTCTCTTTAAGTGGTGTAGGTTGTATAACCTCTCCTTGAACTCCTTGAAGTGCCAGTTCTAGGTGAAACATGGATGTATCCTAGGACACGTGGTGTCTAAGAACAGTATTGCCGCTGACTTCTCCAAAGTCAGAGTCATTGTCAATTTACCACCACCAATGAACTATAAGGGAGCTCAATGCTTCCCAGACACAATGGTACTATTAGCGATTTTTTTTGAACTATGAATGCACCAATTCTATAAGCCTTGATTGGAACATAACATTCAACGTGCACATTGATGCCTTGAAGTTTTCCGTGGGAGTTGTTTTGTGCCAACCTGGTGAACATAATCTCAATTATCCTATGAGCTTTGCTAGCATACAACTCATGGATATGGAGATGAATTACTCCACGATGGAGAGGGAAGGCCTAGCCATGGTATTTGTTGTAAAGAAGGTTTGTCATTACCTTTTGGTTATGCCCTTTTTCTTCTTCTTTGACCATCAAGTCTTGCTTTATCTAGTAAACAAACTTTGTGTTACCAAATGCATAGCTAGGTGGTTACTTTTGCTTCTAGAATTTGACTTCTTTGTGGTTGTACACAAGGGTAAGCAGCATTGCATGACAAACCATATGTCTTGCATACCCACATGAGAAGTCACTATGGATAGGGCATCGTAGACAACTTGCCCAATGTGCACCTGTTTAGCATGTCTAGTGGGAGAGACCTTTTCAAGGTTGCTCTAACACCATATTGCGCAGATGATATAGTCCAAGTCCTAGAGCATGGATTGCATGAGAGACCTATAGAGAAGGCTAGGCTAAAGTGCCTTATCCTTAAGATTCAGCCCTATTAGTTAATTGCCATCAAGCTCTATAGACTAGAATAGGACAGGTTATTGCGAAGATGCATGTGTGAGCATGAAATGCATGAGGAGCTTGCTGAAGCATGTGGTGGAATTGTTGGAGGACACTTAATGGAGACACTACAGCACACAAGGTGTTGGCAATCTCAGTTGTGGTGGCCCATCCCTATTCCGCAATGCCGCTAAATTTGTGAATATTTTACCACTTGCTATTTCATCACCACGCAATCTAAGTTCTAGATGCTTCTAAACTTAAGCTGATTAAAGGCCCTTGTTTCCATTGTTAGGCCGTATTCGGCCTGCTCTTCTTCTGTGAATGGGAGCTTACTATCTTTGTCATGCCTGGCCATCTTGGGTTCCTATCATGATGCAACAACTCACTATTAGTTTACTTGAAATGACTTTTGTCGAAAAGATGAGGGGGTTATAAATATATGCTATGGAAAGATGAAGTGCTCAAAACATAATGAAATTTTTTGCTTCAAGTAGTCCACATAGTTCAACGCAGAATTCCATGAACGCTTAAGTAATAATTGACTTTTATGTCATTTTTACTTTTTAAAGTTCTGTTTAAGATTTAAGTCATGTGTTCTTTTTTGCCTTACCCCCTCCCCCCTAGGAGTGATAAAAATCCTTCTGAGGATTGGGGGATGAAGGGTTGGTCATGAAGCACATGTGTGCTGTGCTTTACTTTGTCATGAGCCAATCATGGAAGTTTGGGTTGTGCTCCAAATGGGCATGATGGTCCATGTCATGAGGTCTAATGTTTGCATGTGCAATGTAGGTCAAGACATCAATGAGAAAGTCACTGGAGTTCATCTTGCTGGCAATATGCAGTTCTTCCTCAATCAGGATTGGATCAAAATAAGGGTGGGTCGTGACGTGGTCTTCTAATGGTCAGTTGCAACTGATAGCAAATACTCTGAAAGAGGTACAAGCCACATAGGTTGGGTCATACTCAAAGGTTTTGATTACTCTTCTTTGCTCCGTATTGGTCATAATTTGGCAGCCCTCTTGTTTCCATTGGAGACAAAGACCATACATTTTATGCAGAAAAGAAGAGTCAAAGCCAACTACTTTTTTTAGCTCTTCTAGCTCCTAGCTTGTTGTTGCACAAACCTTGCTCCTGCTATAGGATGTGATCGGTCATTGTGGGTGAGCTTGCTCGAGAGAGATTTTGATGGAAATCGATTCTTGGCTACCATCTACCATGGGAATATTAACAAACATGAATTCAAATTCTTCCCAAGTGCATGGCAAGGAGCATACATCTATTGCTAATAACTCGCTTCGGAGCCCTATGTCCAGCCATTCCTAGCTCTTGGCTAGCATGGAATCATCTAATGCTGGTGACTAAGTCATCCCCCATATTAGTGGCTAGGTTAGAGGCCAAGGTAAGGATAGATCTATGCTCGTAGGAGGGTCTGAGCCCTGCGGGAGGTTGGGGTTTGGCTGGAGTAGATAACTTAAGAAGAACAAGTGCCATTGAAAGGTGAGAAGGATTGAAGCTTGCTTGGAAGTGAGCTATGGGGGTAGAGAGCAAGAGCAAGAAGAGAGAGAGACACAAATGGGAACTCCAACCATCACAATGTGTGACTAAGCCTTCCTTTATTCAAACTGTCACTAAAAGAATAAAGAATAAAGTGACGTATAGGGCATGGGCCCACAGACATCCGAATGTACCAATGCCAAGGGCTCACTCATGCATGTCCTACCAGACTTCTTATGTGTATTCCTAGTCTATCTGCCATAAAGACAATGCTTACATGAATCAAAACATGTGTAGTCAAGGGGCGGTAAGTACTGCAAACTAGAAAGCATTTTCACTCTTCAAGGACATATGGCCCAAATGGGCATGTCAAAGAGATACATGTGGGACGGAACCCACTGACAAAACGTGGTCAACAAAGGACTCATCAACTACAAGAGGATAGAGGCTGCTAGCTTTGGCACCTTTAGCAAGCACAAGTCTGCCACACGGGTGATCTTCTAAGCAGAATTCCCAAATGAAACATGAAATCCAGCATCATCAAGCTGTCATGCAGACATAAGATTGCATGTAAGCACACGTACATGACGTACATCCTGTAACAGAAAAGTACTGCTAGTAGAGAACTACATCCGTACATTACCAATGCCAACAATAGCAAGTGACATGTCATCACCCAAGCGAACTGAACCAGAGATAGTGCTGTAGAAGTGGAACCACTCACAGCATGGTGTAACATGAAATGAAGCACCAGAATCCAAAAGCTAGCACTACGCATACATAGAGTGAACATCGGTCAACAATATAACATCACAAGAACTAGGTGCAAGTATGTACTCCCCATTAGAGTTGTTAACCCTCAAACGAACGAAGGTGGAAAATCTAGAAAAGCTAAAGCAGAAGATAAATACAAAGGCCAAGGCAAAGAGAAAAGGAAGACAAAGACGCACAAGGAGAAGAGTCCTAAATAAGGGAGAAAGGTGCACAAGGAAAAGCGCAAGTCAAAACTTTTGTAAAAAAACGCAAGTGCATCATGGTTTAATTCAAGGAGCACTGGGCTCTCACCCGTGCAATTTGTAAATGTAGAGGGGTGGTGGAAAGGAAGCTAGGAAAATAGAAGGACAATGGGAAAAACGGCCGGCCATGTAAAAAAGGGGAAAAGGGAATGATTGCCCAAAAGGGATTTAGGGTTTTGTATATAAAGTTGAAAAGTGAATGAGAAGCTCATTCTTGTGTGTGGCCAAAAGTAGCTCTCCTCTTCTTCTTCTTCTTCTTCTTCTTCTTGCTTGCTTGAGCTTGTGCTTGAGAGAGGGAGTCTAAGAGTGTGAGGGAGTAAGTGTGTGAGGGTGAGGGACCGTGGGGTGGAGAAGCTCTCCATCTTCTCCTCTCTTCTTCTCTTCTCTTCTCTTCTCTTATCTTGCTCGCGGAGATGGAGCTTGGAGCTTGGAGCGGGAGGATCAAGCTTGCACTTGGATCGTGGAGCTACCGGAGTGTGCGGGAGAGGAGGCAACTCGATCGGCATGAAGGTAAGCTCACTACATTCATAGGATCGATGGCGCGTCAGCTAGGTGAGAGATAGCCATTAGAGCTCGCTTGAAACGCTTGAAGCAATAAGCAGTCCGTGGGTCTTGGCAGTTGAGCGTGAGCTCCCACTACATTTTGGTTCCGTTGCGCCGGGACCAACGGATTCAAGCTTGAGCACTTGCACACCTCATATCGAGCATCGAAGTAAGGGATTCATCTTCAAAATGGAGCTTGAGATAGGTAGGAAGTTTGGGTGTTTTTTATCTTCAAAACAAGTAAGTATTTTGGGATATTTTGTTTGTTTGATGATTGGGAAACATGGAGAAATTATTTCAATTTTTTGCTTTCGATTCTTGTTGCATTTAGCGTAGGTTAGAATTAGGAAATCGCACCGGTGAAGGGTAGAGTTTACTGTTGCAAAACAAGGCAAAACAGGGCAAAAATCGTGCAAAAAATGATAAAAAGCTCGCTTGTGATGCCTAAGATCGGCAAATGCTTGGGGGCATCAACACCATACCCGGGAAGGGGTATAAGAGCCAAGAGGCCAAGGGAGAGCTCATTTCTAACCATTTCAGTGAGAGAGAGAGAGAGAGAGAGAGCCATCGCACAATTTGATCCGATCACACCATCGACAAGCCTACCGCTCTATTTAGGTATATGAATCCCTTACCCTATCCCCCTAGATAGGATCTGGAGGTTTATGCTTACTATTTTTTATTAAATTGCAAGAATTGAGCAAAGTCGACCTCTCGCTATCGTCGTCGCGCCGCGTTCAGCTCATCCAAGCGGTCGCTTCTGGGCCGAGTCCCAAAATCGACCCTCAACTCTCTTTCATTTGGCCCACTCGGCCCGAAACCCTAATCGGCCCTTAGCCTGACCTACTCGGCCCATCTGAGTCGACCATTCGAACCATCGACTAATTTGGCCCTCGGCCACGTGTCATATTCGGCCCTCGGCCCAAGTGCCTCAGCCAGTCTGAGCGACCTCGACCAAATTGACCATTCAGCCCGTCCAAGACAACCTGTCCGAGTGACTTTGTCCGAGTCTGCACCTCGGCCCGTCCAAGTCTACCCTGTCCGAGTCACAAATTCGGCCCTCGGCCTATGTACCTCGGCCCATCCAAGTGACCCACTCGGACCTTGCAATTCGGACCAGTTGGGCCGAGTGTAAATTTTTATCAAATTCTCATAAATTTGACCCGGCCCAACTCAGCAGCGCAAATTCTCGAAAGTCCTTCTGATGCTCAGAACTTGATTTTGGCACACGGAATAGATGAAATCGTAGAGAGCAGCTGCTTAGCATCTTGAAGTAGGCAGCAGTGAGACCCAGAGACCTAGACGCAAAGCGCTGAGCAGTTAAAACCTGATTAGCAAAAAACAAACGAGGCAACATATTAGAAAAACCCTGAACCCTGTCAAGGCAGTCAGAAAATTGACCAACAAGCCTCTCATGTCCGAAACAAAGCGAGAGTGCGTAAGACACTTCGAGATTGTTTGCTGCACTCACCTTGAATTTCCGCACTCGAATGCACTTAAGGAAATTAAAAGCCTAATTGAGCACAAGTGCACGAGAAGCGACACGTACACTGAGTGACCATAAATTGAGGATTGTATTCAATAATTGAAGGAATTCACTCAGATAAACCACCCGGAGTTGGACCACCCAGGATCAGACCACATGTCAAAATCGGACCATTGGTCCTAGCGTAAAAATCGAACCACTTTTTCAATCTAACTCCCAAAATCAAACCGTTCAACTACTAGAATCGGACCATTGCAAGAATCGGACGTGACCAAAATTGGACCATTGGGCAAATCGGACCAATCCAAAATTGGATGTCCGATTCTGATAATCGGACTCCTGAAAATCGGACATCTGAGAATCGGACAGAAAACTGTCAAAATAGGACAGGTATCTAGAACACAAAATTTGACGCATCTGAACCCCGAAATTGACCCCAAAGGCTACGTAGAGCTAAAGGCACATCATAGATCCATCACTGGGCTGAAACTTAGAGCAAGTAGTTCAAAATTTGGCTAAACGGTCCTCCAAATTGTGCATGGTGTTTATCGTAACGGCCCTTCGGGCCGGGGGGACTACCCCCGTCCCCCCCCCTCCCAGACCCCCGCAGAGGGGGCTCTGCCCCCCTCCACATCTCCCCCAAGTAGGTTGGAGAGAGAATGCACGTCATGACAGGTCCTCCAAATTAGACCCTAGTGTAGTAATGGCTCTACACGAACATAGATTCTCACTGACAAAAGAGCAACCAAAAGCCCATACCCAAACTGAGAGAAACAGAGACCCTAGAACCTCAATAAGCCAATATAGCCAACAAGGGCAAAAAGGCCACATTGCAAAAACACATACGTGTTGCATTCGGACTGCATCTAGTCAAAGCGGAAAGCAACAACATCAAGCTACAATAGCAAGAATGACTAGATATGACAGTCCTGACAATAGATGCTCCTTGAATAGCTCTGCACTAACGAGCCAAGACATCAGTGGAGAATCCACATCTGGTAGTGCAATTGGGGACTCAAGGGCATTTGTCAAAAGGCTTAAATTTACATGACAAGACCTGGAAGATGAAGATATAGTATCATCCTCTTATCTTAGGGTCAAACTCACCGCAAAAAGAGAGCATACTATCGATGCTTTGATTGATGAAGGAGCAAATTTTAATGTCTTGACCTATGAGGCATGGACCCTACTAGGCCAACCAGAGCTGACACCGACTAATGCAACTCTTAGCCCTTATGGGGGACCTCCACAAGCACTCATAGGGAAGTGCAATATCATTGCAACAATTGAAACTGAAAGCTTGCCTATCCTATTTCATATTCCTCCAAATAGTGCTAAATATGGTAAGGAAACCCTCCTGGGAAGACCCTTCAAAAGAGCGACCAAATGTGAGGCTGACTATGTAGCATAGAGGATACACCTGACACTACCGGGTGTGAGGATAGTCACAACCTTTAGCAAGGGTGACCTCATCGAACCTCGAGGGAAAGGCAAGGAAAGTGCTGATGTAATAGTCAAGCCTACTAATGAGAGCAATTGGAAGAGTTGATACAAGCACAGGTCGAACAACGAGAGCCAATGAGTGAGGCCATGCTTGAAATAAGAAGGTCAAGAGATAATGCCAAGGACGGGCTTTGGACTTACAAATATCATAGAAGACCCCAAAAGTAGCCCAAGCCTTATAGAGGAAGGCATCGATGGAGGGTCAGCACAACGCCGCAATGAATATCCAAAGCGTTGCTACGTGCTCAAGGGTATTACGCAAGTAACCGATGGATTTGGGTACCAAAATCCCTTGCTAAACCATCTGTATCAACTGAAGGCAAGATTGCATCAAAAGCAACGAAGCGCAGGAGGAAATCTAAGAGAAACTCTAGGTCTCGAGGTAAGAAACCAAACATGAGTGTTTGAAAGAAACAACCTCAGCCTAGCATGCTTAATAAGCAGATTTCATATGTAGCCATTGAACGTGCAAAAAAGCCATTAGTGCCCAAAGAGCCTTCGATTTTCCAAGAGGATAACAGGCATCATAGGCACAACATTGCTCATGGCAAGGCTGAACGCTCAACAAAGCAAATGGCACAATCGTCTAATAGCCTCGAGCAAATCATTCAGCCAATGCCAAGTCCACCTAAGAGTCCTAGATCTCCTACATCCTCTTTTTCCAAATGGACACAAGAAGCACAACAGCGGTCGTCAATGGCGGCTACTCACTTCCAATCTCTATCTCCATCAAAGCTTCCAAATATCCAAGAGGGGGGACATGATACTAGCCGTAGCTCTCGGCCCAAGGATATGCCTGTGCAACCCAATGTGACCAAATCAACTCATCCTCAATCTACACAAATGAATGCTCAAAGGGCAATAAAAGACGCGACCACTTCCGATCGCCCTAGGGATCTGACACCACAATCCACCAAGAATAGCCAGCCCATCAGACTAGCTGCTACTACTTCCAATTAGGGATCACAACAGTCACAGCCCTTGGCTGTGACAATGCCCCTTGCGGAACGTGTCCTTAGCAGTTTACCTATGAAGGAGGTGTCACAACCAACTTCCTTGACAACTCCAGCACTTCCAAAGTGCCTAAAGCCTAGGCTGGAGGAGTTAAACACATGGGAATTGGCTAAAGAGCTAGACTCTCCCAAAAGGGAGACAATTGTACCCTCACAACCTGGCGAGGATATTCAGCAGGCCACAGCTATGTCCCATGAGGACACACTAGAGAAAGGAAATGTTGAGGCCCAACCAAGCACATCAACGGTTGACCTAGTCCAAGGTCCTAAGTCATTGAGAGATGCACCTTCGCTGACCAAGAAAAAGAGGAGAAAACAGTGAAAACAACAACAATTGCATGTGGTTGTGGACCCCAAGAACATTGAGACGAAGAGCGCTGGAGAGCTTATGAATAAAGCATGGATTCCATCCACCAATAAACCCATTGATGCCTCTCCTAATAGCGGTGAAACCTCAGACACATCCATGTGCTCTGAAAAATCAAAGTAGTCGTTACCATCAATGGCTGCTTGCAACACTCAATCCACCAACAATAGAACTTACATTGACCAATCAAGAGTGGATATAACACTGTCACAACAAGGTGACAAACCTATACTAGTCACATCCAAGGAGAACCATGACGCAATAACGAAGCCTCAGGAGAAACATGGAAACCCCAAGAGCATAAGAAATCCCAGCATTGGCCAAACTTGCACATCTAGGCTTGAGCCCCCAGCTATGCTAAAGCCCAGGCAAACTCCTAGAACCTTGCATGAGATAGCAACCGAGCAAGCCCTTGTTGAACATAGAAGTGTCACAGAGTGCTTAACTGAGTTGGATGCGAAGCTCAAAGTGTTCGCACGTGTCTATGTCCTGGCAGACATGCATGCATTCCCTAAAGAGCAGCTCGAAGAATACTTGCCATTTCCCTTATCTTGGGAAGAGCAAGAACATATTGATGAGCATTATAACAGGCTCCTGTATGAATGCATGCGACTCATCTCTGGCGAGGAAGCTGACGAACTGCGCTTAACTGTCACATTCAATGATGCACTCTGCCAACCAAATCTCTTAGAGATAGAGTAACTAAAGTGACTATCAGAGGGCCGAAGTCAATTTGAATAGCGTTGGTGTGAAAATCGCATTGCAACGGCCGAACTAGGAGCCCAGATCATGACAGTCTCAGAGGAGTGATTGGCCAAATGGCAGTCTCAAAGAGACCCAACCTATGTGGCACCAACTTCCCTTCGAGTGCTGAATGCCATTCGGGGTATGGACTTAGCTGAACCTAGCCAAGAGAACTCTCTGTTTGATAAGGTTCTCACTGAGGAGGAGTTACATGTTGCCAGTAGACTCGGACAAGGATCCATGCTACTCGATGTTGCAAAATATCTATCGATATTGAGTAAGCTACCACGAGTATTGGATGCGTGTGCCACACTTCAGTACAATCCAGAGTTCTACAATTGGCTTTTATCCTCATGAAGTGACATGGATTCATGGATATGTATGTAAATAAACAATGACTTTTGTGACCCTGTATAGACACTATCAACACACACAAGCAATAATAGTCAAGCGCAGGGAGAAGAGTTGGGGTCAACAGGCTAAGCTCGTCAGGTCCTCCTCTCACCACATATTTAGAAGTTGTGTGACCATTTCCACCTCCGGGCAGAGGGCATGCACCCCTCATCATTACCACCATAGGAAGCCCTGACCAACATCTCTGATGGTGTAGACAGGGTGCAATCCCTTTCTATACACCTTTTTCCCTTTCCGATCTATCCTTCCAAGGATGAGCCCTGCCCCAATCCATGACCACCAATCCGCATAACTTAGCATGAGCCAAGATCTGCTAATGGGGACCATCCCTCTACAACAAGCATTGCATGCCTCACCCCTCCCCTTCTCGTCATATACACTTGATAACCCACACTATAATCCCTTATGTGCGAATGGTTTTATCCTGTATCAAGGTCTAATCCTTGGTTCACATCTTGTAGGTCCCCCTATGAGGAAGACATGGAGCACCTAGGGCAGATGGCTTGCAAAGACGCTCTCCGTTGTTGACGGGAACATGCAGCACACACCCCTCCACCGGTGCGCTATGTGCCTACCCTCAAAAGGTATGCAAAGAAACGAGGTCCCAAGCGACACTGCCCTGGACGTAGGCCAAAGAATCCCCAGGTCAGGGGAGTAGAAGCTCAAAGGAGCACACAAGGTGTGGCAACACCGGTTGTGCAAGCCCCCAACAGGCGCTCGGGCACCAGGTGCTCAAAGGCTGAAAGGGAAACTTGAGACAAGGAAGAATTCGATGCATTGTTCAAAAGCATCTTGGAAATGGTCACGGCTAGAGACTACACCATTCAGGTCCCGGTCGACATCTTCCATGCCCAACCTCATAGGAGCCCCTCACCAGCAGAGCCTCAGTCGCCTAACCACCCAGACTCACCCCGCCTTGTGCAAATTGAGTAGCCCCTATGATATATAAGTAGCTTAACAAGTCATCCTGCCATAACTTTTTGTCTTTTGATGATTAAAGGGGCAGGCTCCCCACTTGTACACACTTCGTTTACCTATCGTTAATATATGCCACGTCTTTAACAAGCACTGGAATAGGCATTGCAATCAACATCATGGCATTTTGAAAAGTTATATCTTGACATGATTGCATTTGATCGTTGTACTTGACGCATGCGGCTTGCATATACTCTCATGACGTGACAAGTGGATGCAAGATAACACAGGTCTTCGTGCAAACGTGTTCAATGGCCAAGTCACTGCAAGACCACCAACCGCACAAAGAACCGCAACAAAGCCATGCTGCCGAACGTGAAAAATCACCCTTGTGAGTGCCCACATCACACAAACCAAAGCATAGTCATGGGCTAGGCTCTCTTCTTGGGTCAAGCTCTACAGTGAGCTCATGACGGTCATTACCTCAATCGTACCAACATCGCAACAATGGCTTCTCTAACAACGAGGCTAGGGCACAATCATCACTGTCATATCCATTTCCTGAGCCTTCGAAGCTTGAAATTTCCCAACCCATTGAAAGGCGGATAGCCTCAACATATTGCAATGGTTGTACTCAAGCAAGTCAAAAAAAAAAGTCCTCATCGCACACTGCCCTCATTGCACAGGCCCAATGTCTACCAGCTATCGATAGTGCAATATCCTTGTGTTCTATTATGTTATGTGGTTCAATTAGAATGCACAGGATGTCGCATATACCTTCACGTGTACTTCTTCCCACCATGGACGACTTTCCTTCATCCACACGTCGTTATGAGAAACCAGTCCACGGTCTTCTACCTAGGTAATATCTAAGTATGCACGAGCACTCACATAATATCTGCACTGAAGTATATACATAGTTTGGGTCCTCAAGTGCAGGACAATACTCTCAGCTTGCTTAGAGTTCGACCTGTCTCCCAAACTAATTAAACTATGTCTTGTGCACGATAAAGAAGACTAGCACTACCCCTAGGGAGAAGCCACCTATGAGAGGTTTTCAATTGCAGGTATTGAAGACTCCAACGAAAGTGTCGTTCGCTCTTCATCAACACTCAACTTTGAATTACTATCCTTATCACCTTGTAGGCCTGCCAAGAATCATCATGTACAGAATCCCCAACAAACCGCCACTTGTACTCCATCAGTGCAACCCCCCCCAAAAAATAGCCCTACCACCAACTCCCATTGCTCTACCACCTACCACTTAACCCACCAACGTGCCCCCAATGACCTTCCTCCCCGCCACTACCAACACTCTGCCATGGCAACCACAAACGTCCTTGCCACCCACATCTTCGGTGCATGGTAACGCCTGCTACCTACGACGGTGAGTGCCATGGGACTGGCACTCGTCTAGGAAGGGGTAATGTTAACCCTCAAACGAACGAAGGTGGAAAATCCGAAAAAGCTAAACCAGAAGACAAAGACAAAGGCCAAGGCAAAGAGAAAGGGAAGACAAAAACGCACAAGGAGAAGAGTCCTAAATAAGGGAGAAAGGCACACAAGGAAAGGTGCAAGTCAAAACTTTTGTAAAAGAGCGCAAGCGCATCATGGTTTAATTCAAGGAGCGCCGGGCTCTCACCCGTGCAATTTGTAAATGTAGACGGGCGGTGGAAAGGAAGCTAGGAAGATAGAAGGACAATGGGAAAAAGGGCCTAGGCTACGGCCGGCCATGTAAAAAAGGGGAAAAGGGAATGACCGCCCAAAAGGGATTTAGGGTTTTGTATATAAAGTTGAAAAGTGAATGAGAAGCTCATTCTTGTGTGTGGCCAAAAGTAGCTCTCCTCTTCTTCTTCTTCTTCTTGTTCTTGCTTGCTTGAGCTTGTGAGAGAGGGAGTGTGAGAGTGTGAGGGAGTGAGTGTGTGAGGGTAAGAGACCGTGGGGTGGAGAAGCTCTCCATCTTCTCCTCTCTTCTTCTCTTCTCTTCTCTTCTCTTATCTTGCTCGTGGCGATGGAGCGGGAGGATCGAGCTTGCTTGAAGCTTGCACTTGGATTGTGGAGCTACCGGAGTGTGCGGGAGAGGAGGCAACTCGATCGGCATGAAGGTAAGCTCACTACATTCATAGGATCACATCGGCTAGGTGAGAGATAGCCATTAGAGCTCGCTTGAAACACTTGAAGTAATAAGCGGTCCGTGGGTCTTGCTAGTTGAGCATGAGCTCCCACTACAAGAGTCATCAGTCTGCATGACATTTATCTCCTCGATTTTCACACTGGATTTCACAGGCATAATGGTGCAATCAGATGACTTTTCTTGTACTTTGTCTTTCCTCTTCTCTTTGCGCTTCTCATTGCGCAACTCATGACACTATGGGCATATATGACCTTCTTGTTGCGGCAATGATGACATGTCACATTGGCATTTCTCCCACGAGACTTGCTGTGCAACTTACCACGTGACTTAGACCTAGACTTTTGTGAGTCTCTATCATGGCCATTCCCATGGTCATTCTTGCCATTACCATCTCTGCCTCTAACATTCAAAGCATGCGACACACAAGAGGCATCCAAGTTCTTACGATTGATCTCTTCCTGCAGAAGAGCACTCTCTACATCACACAAGTTCAAAATAGTAGCAGGAGCACATAAGACAGTGCGGAATATATCCCATGACTCGCTCAGAGTCCCAAGCAAAAACAATGGAGTAACCTCATCATTAAAGGTAATATACCCTGCAAAGTCAAGTTCTTGACAATAGTATGGAACTGGCTCAAGTAAGCAGACATCATCATATTCTCCTTCATGCACAGGTCCATAAGTTGCTTCAACCAATACATCTGACTTACTGGAATTTTCTTATCATAGATGTTTTTTATCTTATCCCAAAGCTGCCAAGCACTCTGTGCTTCCTCAACCACATTGTAATGCACCTGTTCAGTGAGAGACAAGATGAGGGTGGACTTGCATAACTCATCAAGCTCATCCCATTCATCATCAGTCCTAGTTTCAGGCTACTCACAATGCATCCTTAGTGGCTTTATCTGTGATTTTTGCACCAATACACCTGCCAAACTTGGCTCTTCCAATGGGAATAATTCATACCATCAAACTTAGTGATGTTGAAGATAGCACTATTAGTGGAAGAAGAACCCATAATGCAGTCCAAAATAGTGCAGACTGTTCAAAACTGCTTGCCATTTTCAATTGTAAATAGCCAAAATACCGCCAAAGCCAAGGCAAAATTACCACAAACTAATAGCTAATGATGCTGCACACCAAGTACCGTCAAAAAGTACATAAAATCAGGATAATTTAGCATGAAAATTCCACATAAATCCATACATAATTGCTTGCTGTAATAAATTACAGCCAAGTACAATGAGAGCAAACTATAGGCAAAATCAATGCACCAAGTCAACCACGGACTGTCAAAGCATAACCAGCATCAAATAGGCATAAATCAGCCATATGAAAGTCATATGGACATTGAGAAAATACCCAAGCATGTCAAAAAAATCCTTCAGTAAGCCGGCACACCCCCTGTGTAATAGGGCAAAGTGTACACAACATTGATAAGACCTGACACAAAGAGGTGTATGCTTAGGGAGTGTGAAGCCCAAATCAGCCCAAGTACATGTATACGCACCATGGCATATCAACCATGCAACATCCAAGTGAAGAAGATCCTAGTCTTATAGAAGACTCAAAGCTCAACAGCGTAAACCACCTACTCAATGTCTGTCAAACATCCAACGATGCTCCCACTGGCACAAAAGCCATATGGATCAAGCCAAGAAGCTCAAGAAAGGCATATGAGAGCACCAATGATGAAAGATCCAAGACCAGACATCAATAAAACACCATGAGCATATAGGCTCTGTAACCTCCAAGTATAGCATCCATAGACATCAATTGTATCCCAAATACAACTCTGGTAAGCCAAGAAATATCCTAAGTAAGTTCTGGGAAGCCAGATGCAAGCCAAGTCAAGGCATTAGTAGCAGTCGGCTCCAAACAATGTAACAAGCATGTAGTAGTGGCATAGGCCAAGCATGTTAAGACCGGTCAGACATAGGTAACATACATGCCATATGTACATCCAAGATGGAACATCAAATGCATTCCAAATCCAAGCTCAAGTGCAAATAAAGATTCGGAACCAAAGACAAGCTTGATGCCATACCCTTAAGGTCAATACTTCATTGCATATCCCAAAGACAAAGCCTGAAAACCAATAGGCATAACCAAACATGAGGTAGTATGCTTCAGCCCACTGTGGTACAGTAGTGATTTACTATTCAAAACTGAGTATTTTCAGCAAGAAAATTAGTCCAAAATGATGACACAACATGTGCCTTGCATCCCCCAAACAATTGGTCATCAATAGGTATCAAACGGCTTAACTAGGAAGCACCAAACAAGCATAGGCATCAACTGCTAGTGTAGCGTTGACATTTAATGTTTGTAGGCTATTGTAAACTATTTCAAAATAGTGCTATAGGACCTTAGATCAATGTCCAAGGCTCGGGAGGCTTCAAAGCATGTCAAACATCAATGCCAAGGGTATCAAATTGATCCAGGAGCAGGGCATGACCTTCAGCAAGTGAAAGATGAGCTGTCCAAGGAGCCTGTAGATCAGGCACAAATCATGCTGATCTACTGAGTGTTGAAATATTTGCAATCACACATACTTCAGTCCCTTTGTGAGAAGCAGTGAGGACTCAGGACCAAAATCCCATATGCACAGTAGGAGAAAGTACCACCACTCATTTCCTATAAAGCATTGTACTTGCACTCTTTTTCTAGGGCAATGATAGTACTCTTTTCTTTCCAGTAAAGAGTCAGGTCACTGTCAATACACAAGATTGTGTTTATGATTCCAAGTCTCAATCTTGGAACCTAATTCACTTGTGTAACAATTTGTCATTGTCAAGTTCAATGTCTTCATGAGTTCCTTTTTCCTCTTTCAACCTCCATAGCTTTCGCATCTACCATGCTCTAGATCCCACGTATTTTAACATGGTATCCGAGCCCAGTCAAGCATGGCACTACTCCTCCAACTCCATTCTACTCTCATCTAGCTCAGCTTGAGCTCAGTCCAGCTTAGGTTAAGTCTAGGAGCTCATCTTCTTTGGATATTTTTGAAGATTGGAAGACCAAGCATTCAACATCAAGCTCAAGCTCTTTTTCCACTTCATTTCTCTCACTCCTCTTGACTCAACAAAATTTTTGCCACTCTAATCTAAGCTCCCAGCTCAGCTTCTAGCAAGGACTCAAGTATCCATCAGCAAGGAGGGGACTCAAGTTGAAGGACAAGACAAGCATCAAGAATCAAGTCGAACTCAAGCAACAAACATCAAAGTTCAAACTAGTATCTTTTGATACTACACTGCCATTGCTTGTGTCTTTTGACACATTAGAAATCAACTCTACTGTTGAAATCTAGTGTTGATCTACTGTTGCTCTAGCCTTCTAACATGGGAAAAAACTCTCCAACTACTCGCTTCAAAGGAGTCGGGTTTCATACCTGGCAAACCCGCATCAAACTCATCCTAATGAAGAAGGGCCTCTGGGCCATTACCACAGGAAAATAAAAGAAGCCCCGTGATGTGGATCTTGCTGTCACTTGGCAAAAGAATGATAATAAGGCTCAGGCCATTATCAAACTAAAGCTAGATGACAGCTATATCCACCATGTGGATAACTATGAGACCTCACAGGATACATGGAAAAGACTTGACACTTTGTTTGGTGCACAGTCTAAAGCATCAAAGTATGGTCTCCTAATAGAGTTTTTCAGGCTTGAAATGAAGTCTAGCACATCACTTGCCACGCATCTAAATTACATGGAAGGACTTTTAACTCAACTTGCAAGAATCGGTATTAAAATGGAAAAAGATATTTGCATCGGTGTTCTACTTAAGAGTTTACCTCCTGAATATAATAATGTATCAACAACCCTAATTAATATGCCAAACCCTGAACTTGTTGATATCCAAGCATCACTGTTAGAGGAGAAAAATAAGCTAAAAACTAAAGAAGAACCAAGCACCTCTAGAGATGAACATGCATTATATGTTGGCAACAAGTACAAAGGCAAGAAGGATCAGCTCTTCTATGACTTCTGCAAAAGGACCGAACACACTGAGAAGTTCTGCCATGCCAAAAAGAGGTCCCAAAAGGCCTATCTAGTTGCAGTCAAAGAAGAAGAAGAAGAATACCACCAGGAGAAAGGACAAACCTCATCAGTCCTTCTATTCAGATTGGCTTTTTTAGTTTGTATTTCCTAGCCCTAATGCCTCAAACATAAACTTGTAAACTCCTTAGTTATCCTTGTACTAAAGTCTCCATACACTTTGTGAGGCCCCTACTACAGCCTCTGGATGTCCATCATGTTTGTGGTACCCACACAACCTTTTCTATGATAGCCTCTCATGTTTTGCCATGTTTATGGTGTGCCCACACTTTGCAGGTGTTGCTTTCACTAAAGCCTCTATACTCTTTGTACTTCTGGTTTTGATTGAGGAGGGGCGTTGAAATATTTGCAATCACACCTTCTTCAATCCCTTTGTGAGAAGCAGTGAGGACTCAAGACTAGAATCTCATATGCACAGTAGGAGAAAGTGCCACCACTCAATTCCTATAAAGCATTGTACTTGCACTCTTTTTCTAAGGCAATGATAGTACTCTTTTCTTTCCGGTAAAGTGTTAGGTCACTGTCAATAAACAAGATTGTGTTTATGAGTCCAAGTCTCAATCTTGGAACCTAATTCACTTGTGTAACAATTTGTCCTTGTCAAGTTCAATGTCTTCATGAGTTCCTTTTTCCTCTTTCAATCTCCATAGCTTCCGCATCTGCCATGCTCTAAATCCCATGTACTTTAACACTGAGGGATTCTGTTGCTATTGTTGTGCTGGTTAGGATGGTAAGGAAGCTCTAGGGGGTGCCTCAAGAGGCACACAACAAGCCTCAAGTGCCCAAATACAAGAGGGAGCAAGATCCAAGATCCAAGGGTGCTGCCATGATTGACTACAACCTGAGAATTGAATAAAAAACATTAAAGAACACTTCAATACCTCTGTAGCAATGCCCTGAGGGTGCCTCAATAGGCCGGGAAGGTGATCGGGAAGCTAAGGAGTGACGGGAGCTTGAGAAGGTCGCCTATGTCTGTCGGGAAGGAGACCCAATGATGTAGGTATTTGAATGGAAGCTAAGAATGCCACGAACCAAGCTTGAGAAGTCGGGAAGCCTCGCTCTGATACCAGTTGAAAGCGGAGAAGGATCGAAGCTTGCTTGGAAGTGAGCTATGGCAAAGAGCAAGAGCAAGAAGAGAGAGAGAGACACAAATGGGAACTCCAACTATCACAATGTGTGACCGAGCCTTCGTTTATTCAAACTGTCACTAAAAGAATAAAGAATAAAGTGACGGTGATGAGTGCACGCCACCTGCAATGTGCAGTGGCGGGTACTGTCAATGTAGTAATACATGGGCAGCTAGGCAGAGGCGCCTTTACCCCCAACAACCATCTTGGTGGATCAATCAATGGGACGTTTAGTAGCACTTGTGCTATGGGTTGGTCTTGGGCCTCAGGTGATGCACTACTTTCCACTTGTGGAGCTATTGGAACACTAGGAGTGTTAGGTTGAGTTGGCCTAGGGCCAGCTCTGGTTGCGACTTTGGTGGTTGGTAGACTCATTGAGGTTCTATGAATTTTGTGCTTTCTGAATCAATTGGTTTCTTAGTCCTTGTTGGCTCACACCTTTTTGTGGCACCACAAAGAGAGGCCTAGATTAAGGGACACGCACGTCGCTCATAATTTTGGGCAACCAAATCTAGTTGTTGCCTTCATAGTAGCCTTGGGCGTGCAATAAGTCTTCAGGAAACCATCGTGGCTTGACTGTTCATTTTTTTTTGTAGTGCCAGCTTTGTTTCATAGGCCTAGGGCATGAGATTCGGTGGTTGCTAGTTTGTGCATGTGTGGCTGCTAGTGTTGCAATGGCCGTTTGGGTATCCAATTGAGTTATTGTTCAGTGGCATTGGGTGTGGCTACCTTGGGTTGCGGCCATTTTGTTTCGGCAGGGTGGGACAAGTCCTGACCTCCCTCCTTAGGCTTTACACTTGGTTCCTCTACCGGTGGCATGGTAGGCTACAATGGAGCCGCACTACCCTTGCTAAAAGTTGTCACTATTCAAACATTGTCAATGGCAAGATGAATGTGCTATGAGTCATAGACGACATTGCAATGTGCTTGTTTTTTAAATGCACATCCTAGCAACAATTCCTTACACCAATGGTGGCCTTAGTGTTAGGCATCACATAGAATATCATAGGTAGGCTTTCGGTCTCGATAGAAATCACTATTTTGCACTTTTCCAATGGTGAGTAGGATTGTCCCCCAAATGGGTTGAGTTTAGCATTAGTAGGCTGCAGTTGGGATTGACCAATGAGGGACTAATAATCGTGTGTAAGGATATTAAAGTCAGCTCTCTCATCAATAACTATGTCAAAGGCATGCATCTTTTGGGTAGTCATTGATAAGCATAGGTAGGCAAGTTCTACCATTTCCTCATCCTCATCCTTTATCTCAGTGATGGCAGCTACTCTTACGTTTACAAGGGTTTTAGCATTGGAGGCTCATGCAATGGATGTGTTGGAGGGTAGTACTTCTTGAGGTGATTGCCATTGAAAAAGCCTATCCCCTCTCCTTCTAGGGTCTCAAGCTCTATGTTGCTAGTTTGACTAATGTTGTGGACCCTAAAAGGCCCCAATCCTCTGAACTTCATCTTCTACTTATAGCCCTTTACAAAGTGCGGTAGCACTAGGTCACCTTGCTCAAAGTCATGTTGTTTGATGTATTTGTCAAATCGACCCTTGTGTCTTGCCTTTTCACAGATTAGCGCATGGGTAGCTAGAAGTCAGGTCTCAGAAAGGAACTCTAGCTCTACTAGCAAGCATTCACTCCATGCCTCCTTTCCATCCCATTTTTCTTGCACTGCCACTCAATCTTGGAATTAAAAACTCCATGGGCAGGATTGCATCTGTCCCATAGGTAATCTTGAATGGTGGTTTGCTCTACAACCAGCTTGTAGGCTATTCTATAGACCATAGTGTTGCCATGAGTTTATTGTCCCAATTGTTACGTGAGGCAAAGACTACCTTAGTTAGTACATTCACTAAGATTTTGTTTCTGGATTCTGTGTGATCGTTAGCTTGAGGGTAGTATGGTGATGATTTTTTATGAATGATCAAGAATGTAGACAGCAAATGGGCAATCACTTCATTAATGAAGTGCGTGCCTTGATCACTAGCTAGCTCAATTGGGCAGCCAAATAGCAAAATCACCCTAGCATCATTCTTCCTTGCGACCCAAGCTTCGAGCCATTTTGTGAGATAATCCATCACTACAATGATGTAATTTACTTGTGAGTACTACGCTATTATCGGGGTCAACTCCATCTTGTCCTTACATATGGATACTTTGGTCCTTTTTTACCAACAAAAACAAGTTTTTTGTAATATTTGGTATATGCAACACATGAACCAAGTACATAGTTTTGCCATCTTGCATACTCAAAGAAACATTTTCGACATGAGTAATGGGGTGAGATGTATCATCACATATCTCCACATAGCCCAAAAATTCTAGACTACATATCTCTCTAAACCACTTTCCATGAGAATTCATGTAAATCTACATGCCATACATCATTATTTGATGAGCCATCAACAGTTATAGTATTCTTGAAGTGTTGCATAACAAACAACTATTCACTTATATCATCATTATTTCTGCTATTAAATGCATAATTATCTTGCTATTTCTTTTTCCTATTTCTAATTTTAACCTTCTTTTTGAAGTAATTTTTGAAAATGTGGCATTTTTTACCATAATGCTAGCACTCTCTATTGCCTATTAGAATTTGCATCTTGCCCTCTTTCTCGAGGTTGTCCTCCTCTATTTTGTTGTGCATCATAACCTTGACTATGACCACCACCTCTGGCCCTCAACCACGGCCTCTATCTCTACTACTAAAGTAAAATACATATTCAGACTTTTTTTTCTTTGAGAAGAAGAGAAATCCAAGCTAAGGTTCCTCTTAAGTATCAGTATGGAAATCAAGTCTACAAAATTAGGGATATCATCCCTTGTATTCATAGATGACTTGAAGCTCTTATATTCATCTTCAAGTCCATCTAAAGATATATGCACAACATCATCATCATTAACTACCACATTGATGGATCCAAGATCTTCAACAATAATATTGATCTTTAAGGCACAATCATTAATGGGACAGGTTCCCTCTTTTCACTTGGTTCATTGAGCTACAGCTTTCTGGCCTTTGTATTTACTTCGAATAGCCCTGTCAAATTCTTCCACGTAATAGTAGGGGTTTTAGATTCCTACAAATAATGCATCATGCTATTTGTGACACTATGACTAACAGCCAATACATGACTTTACTCTGTGTCTACTCCCAATCTTTCTTAGCCTCCTTTACCTATTTTATAGTAGTATTTCATGTAGAAACTTTAGGTGCTACTACCATGTCTCCTTTAATGTAACTCCAAACAACTTTGCCCTTCAAGAAATTGGTCATCTAGAACTTCCATGTATGACAAAACAAAAAACCTTACAAAAATTTACAATCTACAAGCAAGTTGATACCAAGTGCACAAGAACTAAATATGCAATCTTTTTTGTCGAGTACACAATAATATTACAATCTATAATATGTATGCAGATGCTTTTTGTGTTTGCAACCTAGCAAACACCCAAAACCTTATAGATTCGAAATTTGTAACATGTGCACTTGCAAACAATGAATAAAGTTGAAACTATAGTATACCTAAAAATTGTTGTCAAGACTATTGACAAGTCTAGAAGACTACTTACAAGTCTAGAACGGAGGCCAAAATGACCTCAAATGCAAAAAATCGCAACAGGAAAGTCCTAAAGGGTTTGTTTGTAGTATATACACTATTCTTTTTGCTCATCAAGTTTTATTGCAATTAGAGACTAGAGTCGTGCTAGCATCAAGAGCCTCTATGGCTATTACCTAAGGAAAATGGAGCAAGCTGGAAGAACTTCTTACCTGTTGCTTGCTTTCATGCTCCAATGCCTCAGCTTTCAATTGAGCTCCGCAGCACAACCATGGGATGGCTATGATACTATGAAATAAACAAGAGGGAGAGAGGTAAAGAGACCAAGAGTATACACACAAAAGTAATGGAGACTTGAGCACACAGAAAGATAGGACTAAAATCTTCTTCATCTTCTTTCTCCTTCTTCCGCACAAAAAAACAAGGTTTACAACATGATAAAAGACTAATATGAAATCACAACATATGTATATGCGGGCACTAAGTGTGAACCCACCAGGAAAGAAGTGGTGGCACAATCAATGTGCCATAACCAAGGATGTACTATAAGAGTGTAGTCCAAGTGTAGAAACACTGTTATATCCTCATGTTTGTCACCTAACACACTAGTGGATAATATTCCACCATATCATTAAGGCACGTATTGGATGCCAGCTCATGTAGAGCTTGACATCTCAACAAAACATAGTAGAAAGAATATGTCTATTTTAGAGAAAGTGTATACACATTTTAGTACTATAATAGACAATGTCCATCATCTTCTTTCTAAAACAACTATCAACTCATTTTGTTTTTCTTCTTTTCTTATTTTTTCTTATTATATGTGTTTACCTTTTATGTTTTATTTAATCTCCCCTCCTTTTGTCATGCCACATAGGCTTGGGGGAAATATCCTTGGCCTAGAATAGCAAACTTAGACTTTGATTAATATATAGAACAAATAATATAAAGGGCAGATCTACAACTTGGGTTTATTGAAAGTTTATACACACCTATACATGTATATCTATACTATTTTAAGCACTTTAAACTCACCAATGTGATGGGAGAATGATTGAGGAGCTTTCTTACTAAGAATGTAAGACAATATAAAGTAGACTTCTTGATACTCCTTATCTCATTGAACTTTCATCACCACTTTGCCCTCACTTCTTTCCCTGTCAAGAAGCGTACATATTGCTTTTTCCCTTCTCACTCTAAATGATGCACTCTAAATGGCGCACAAATTGTTATATTTACATCTTAACATATTTAATAATGATGTATTTTACTTTCTTATATAATAAGCACATATTTTTATATATATGTATATACTTACTTATGCACCATACACACATGCATCTATATCTACATATACTTACAACCATGCATAATCTGATATTGTGTTTAATGGCTCTCACCTATTGAGAAATGAGTTCTTCATGTTATTAAAGGCTAGATATGCACTAATTATTCCTTAATATAAAAAGCCACCTCAATGTGCTCTAAATGATTAGCTCTTTCTGATGTTAAAGTATACTTATACGTTAAGTATTCCTATAATGAAAATTTGCTCCTTGATATGTCTAGATTGGCTAGTGTGAAGGATTATTGGATTCTAATTTTGAGTAGATTTCCCATCCTTCTAAACATTTTCAAAATTCTCAACATGTTTTTGGAGTAACAACATGGTATGCCCACTCTTACTTCTTTTTAGAAACATAGTCATCTATGTGCTACACCAAGCATTCTCTAGGTTAGGGAAGGTTGTGAATATGGCCTAAATTGGGACTACAATCCCACTGCCTCCAATGGTGTCTCGAACCTATGAAGTATCTTGTCGAGGTTTTATTCTGATGGGAGGGCCAAAACTAGGTAAAGGGCTTACATCTCTTGAAAAGCAAGGGTTCTAGTGCTCTACTCTCTCTTTGTGGTACCAAAGGCCCCCATATACTAATGCCCATATTAGCACATGCCAAGCTTAATGATGACTACATGATCATTGTCAAATCCATTTCATCTGGATTTGAGGCAATACAAGACTTCTTCAAGGAAAGGATATTATACGAGGAGAGCATTGAAATGCTACATCGAGCAAGGTGATGGATTCCATATATCATCATGCACACAAATGGCCATGGCAAAGAGAAATGAGCAGAGATTTCCATGGCAGTTTTCAGCAAGAAGCTTGGAAAGAGAAAAGAGAAGCTTGTTCCAAAAAGTAACCATAGTTTAACCTCTCCAAACCCTGTTTAGGCTTCAGTTAAGTCCATGATCCTTCAAAAACGGCCCAAAATTGACCACGTACCACCAAAATGACCATGAATCCGCCATTGTTTCTTCAAACATTCTTCAAGACCATCAAATTTAGTCACGGTTTACTGCAAAGACCTTAACTAGTCATGGTTTTAACTGAATTAAATCCTATGAATAATTCTTGTCCTCCAGTTACTCTATGCCTAAACTATAACCACATTCACCATGAAAATGACTCTTCCCATGGATCAAAGTCCATGCTCTCATACCAATGTAAAGAAGCTAATTCCCACATCAAGCCTTTAAACTAAAAATACAAGAAATAGACATAAAAAGCCAAGTGGATTTGGGCCTCTACTGTAGCTTCTACTTAGTATTCTTGTCCTCTAGCTTCATAGCATAGTTTAATTCAACAACTTGTCTTTCCCTCTAGCTAAGGTCAAGCCTCCTCTTGTGTAAGCTTCTTGTTCTCTTCTTCTATTTAAATGATGGGGTAGTCCTTCTCTTCAAGCATTGAGTAATGGAGCACTTCTTTTAGCATCACCATGGAGTATTCCTCCCTATTATAGTCAAGGGCTATCATATACCATAGACTTCATGATATCAATCATGTCCATTATGTGTAGCCTTAAGATTCACTAAGAAATATCTTGCCTTAAGATTTACTAGGTGTAGCCTTAAGATTCACTATATTAAGAAATATATTCCCTAGTTGTATATCTTGCCTCTTCTAGCATTGACACATGAGCAATACTAGTTTGTGTATATGCTCCACATCAATAAGAAACTTCTCCACCTTAGAATATTATTAGATGAGCCATCAATCTAATCTTATTAACATGATGAAGAATATGGCCACTTTAGTACAACTAGCTTTACAAGTTTTTCAACCCTTCTTGCTACTTCTTCTCATTAGCATGCTATGGCATCCAACTTGGGAAAACATTTAGATGGCACATTATGCTTGCATGCATCAAACTCAATGCATGCATATATCATTACCCATGTATCTATATTGTCTTCCATATTTGAGCAATTGTATCAGCTCATATTAAAAGCTATAATATCTTTTAATTTACCAAGATTGGTCCTTTCCCAAAGCTAAAAGGCATGACCTTCTTGTGCCTCAAGAGTAGTCATGCAAGTGCCTTTCTCGTGCCTCAAAGTAGTTATGCAAGTGCCTCTAATGGAATTTCTTTCAAAGACCTATGCCAGTAGCTTGAGTATGATAGGTGATGGATTGACCAGTCTACAAAGCACATATTAACAAAATTGATTTAATGTTGGCCATATTATTAATCCAATATAGAAATTGGAATCTAATTCATTGGTGTTAATTCAATACTTCTTAAATAGTTCGAGATGACATGCTCACTCCAAATGCAACCAAGCAATAGATAGTGACCTTTGAGAAGTAGCAGTTTCCCACAATGACATTTATTAGATCCCAAATGCTCTTGGTAGCAAGTTGAAGCCATGGAGAGGATAAGAGGGGGCAAAGTCAAGCTCGTAGGGAGGGGGGTTGTGCCCAATTGTAGTAGGACATCAAACGAGTTATGGAAGGTATTAATGGCTTATATGATGCTTATGAGAAGAGATGCTTGTGAGAGGACTTGCTTCCAAGAGAATCTTCTTGTAAAATGACAAATAGACAATTTGTCAAACTATCTCTATCCCTCCACTTCCACTTCTCCTTCCATATCTATTGTGGCCTCTTCTATTCATTTGAATTCATCCTTCTATGTTGACTTCAATTCTACTTGCCACCTCCTTCACCAATCTACTTTTGTGTTGGTCACATAAACATGTAGGACTCTAGGCTAGCCTTTGACCTCACATCATATGTCAAATTCTATCTCATGGTTTCTCAAACAAACAAGGTGGAAAATCAGCAAAATCTAAAGTGGAAGATAAGGCCAAGTCAAAAGTGAAATGGGAGACGAAGGTGCGCTAAGAAAAATATGGAAACACAAGAAGTGCAAAAAATTCCTAAATCAAGGAGAAAGGCGCACAAGAAAAAGCACAAGTCAAGGATTTTGTAAAAGAGTTCAAGGCACATCATGATTTATTTTAAGAGTGTCGAGCTCTCACCCATGCAAATTGTAAAGGTAGATGGGCGGTAGAAAGGAAGCTAGGAAGATAGGAGGACAATAGAAAAAAGAGCCTAGGCTATGGCTAGCCATGTAAAAAGGGGATGACTGCCCAAATGGGATTTAGGGCTTTGTATATAAAGTTCAAAAGAGGAATGAGAGCTCATTCTTGTGTGTGGTCAAAAGTAGCTCTCATCTTCTTCTTCTTCTTCTTCTTATTCTTCTTTTTGCTTGCTTGCTTGAGCTTGTGCTTGAGAGAGGGAGTATGAGAGTGTGAGAGTGTGTGTGTGTGAGGGTGAGGGACCAAGGTGGAGAAGCTCTCCTTCTTCTCCTCTCTTCTTCTCTTCTTTTCTCTTCTCTTGTCTTGCTCGTGGCAATGGAGCTTGGAGCGTGGAGCTTGAGGATGGAACTTGCTTGAAGCTTGCACTTGGATCACGGAGCTATCAAAGTGCTTTGGAGAGGAGGTAACTTGATCGGGCATGGAGGTAAGTTCACTACACCTATAGAGATGGATAGTGTCGGCTATGTGAGAGGTAGCCATCAGTGCTCGGCTTGGAACGCTTGAAGCAATAAGCGGTTAGTGGTGGGTCTCGGCGGTTGATCGCGCCTCTACATTTTGGTTCTATTGTCGGGACCGAGGGATTCAAGCCTTGAGCATTTGCGCGCTTCGAATCGAGCAGGCATTGAAGTAGGGTTTTCCCCGAACTGGTGCTTGAGGTAGATAAGTAGAAAGCGAGGGAGTTTGAAGGGATATTCGATCTGCTTAGCAAGCGGGTTTTTGGTTTTTCATATTTGGATGAGCAAGCTGGAGTAGTGTAGGTATTTCCTTTATGATTTCTGTTTACATTTAGGTAGGATAGGAGCAAAACAGTGTGAGCACACAGTAGGGTTTCTGCTGTTATATAACAGGCTAAAACAGGGAAAAGAAGGGTAAAAAAATGAAATTCTGAGCTAAATGCTGGTAAGAGGAGCAAGACTAAGGTGAGTGCAGACTTGGGCAAGGAAATAAGAGGCCAAGAGATGCAAGGAAGACCTTATTTTGCATTTGAAAGGCTAAGGAGAGCTGAGACAAATAGAGAGAGAGAGCTTGCAGGTCCAAGTCGATCGGAGGGTGTCGAGACTTCCAGTGAGATTTAGGTATGGAATGCCCTTGGCCCACACCCCTCTTCAATTCCTGGAAGTTCTAATAGCCACTAGCCACATCTATCCTAGATTTTTTGGGCAAATAAGTGATCGATGCGCGTTTCGACCAGCAAAATCGGATGCCCCCCACAGTGTCCGATTCCCAAAGTTGAACCGAGCGACCTATCCAACTCCCAGAGTCAAACCACTCTGACAAACCTACCTGGTCTGATCGGACACCCTATTTGATTTTAAAAATCGGGCAACCCATAATCGGACACACAACCCGTTTGATTGAATGCTCGACCCATCCAATCACAACACTCAGATCACAGATTCGAACTAACAACCTTGTTCAATCAGACATACATGCTCCGATTTTCAAAATCAGACTAGATGCTCCAAAATTAGACACTTGTCAAATCGGATGCACAAAATCTGGACACACGAAAATCGGACCAACCGTCGATCAGACACCTAATTGTCCAGTCGAACACGTACACAATCGGATCACTCTATAGTTAGACCAATCATAGGAGTCAAACTAGCCCAGTTGGACCATTTGACTCTGAGAGTTGGACCAACTAGAATCGGACCCGATTCTAGGAATTGAACCAACAAACTAGAACAAGAAAATACAAACCCAAAGACCATATAGAGCTGAAAGCACATTATAGATCTATCACTGGGCTGAAATCTAGAGCAAGAAGTTCAAAGCTTGGCTACGAATAGTCCTTCCAATCACACATGGTATTTAGTGTACCGGCCCTGCCGAGGCCGGGGAGACTCCCCCCCCAGACCCTCACAGAGGGGGCTCTGCCCCCTTCAAATGGAGAGAAAACATGTGCCATGATAGGTCCTCCAAATTGGATCTTAGTGTAGTAATGGCTCTACACAAGCATAGACTCTCACTTGCAAAATAACAACCAAGCACGAAGAAAGACGAATAGAAACCCTGGAACCTCAATGGGCCAATCTAGCCAACAAGGGCAAAAAGGCCATACACAAAAACATGTATAGGTTGTGTCTGGATTGCATCTAGTAAAAACAAAATGCAACAACATCAAGCTACTGTGAGGATGACTAGACATGACAATCCTGACAATAGATGCACCTTGAACAACACTGCACAGATGACCCAAGACATCACCAGAGAATCCAAATCTAGTTGTGTAGTTAGAGACTTAAGGGCATGTATCAGAAGGCTTGAATTTACAAGCCAAGACCTAGAAGATGAAGGCGTGGTACCTCCTGCTTATCTTAGGGTCAAACTCACCACAAAAACAGAGCATAGTGTCGATACTCTCATCGATGAAGGAGCAAATTTTAATATCTTGACCTATGAAGCATGGACCCTACTAGGCCAACCAGAGCTCACACTGACCAATGCAACTCTTAGTCCTTATGAGGGACACCCACAAGCACTTATAGCGAAGTGCAAAATCCTTGTAACTATTGAAGCTGAAAGCTTGCCTATCCTATTCCATGTTCCTCCAAATGGTGCTCATTATGGAAAGGAGACCCTCCTAGGAAGACCCTTCAAAAGGGTGACGACGTGTGAGGCTGATTATGTAGCACAAATGATACACTTAACACTACCAGGTGTGAGGATAATCATAACCTTTAGTACGAGTGACCTCGTCAAACATCGAGGGAAAGGCAAGGAACATTCTGATATACTAGACAAGCCTAGTAACGAGAGCAATGACTTGTTGGAAGAGTTAATACAAGCACATGTTGAACAGAGAAAACCAGTGAGTGAGGCCATGCTTGAAACAAGAAGGTTAGGAGACAATGCCAAGGACAGGCTTTGGACTTACAAACATCATAAAAGACCACAAAAGAAGCTCAAGCCTTATAGACGAAGGTATAGATGGAGAGCCAGCACAATGCTACGATGGATATCCAAAGCATTGCTACGTGCTCAAGGGTATTATGCAGGTAACTGATGGATTTGGGTGCCAAAACCCCCTGCTAAACCACCTATGTTAGCTGAAGGCCAGATCGTATCAAAAACAAAAAAGTACAGGAGGAAATCTAGACAAAAATCCAAGTCTTCACTCAACAAGGTTGGAGTGACTGAACCCCTCACAATTGAAATCAAGAAACCAAACAGGACTATTCGAAAGGTAGATCCTCAGCCTAGTGTGCTTAACAAGCTGATATCAGACGTTATAGTTGAGGGTGCACAAAAGCCACTAGTGCCCAAGGAGTCTTTGATTTCCCAAGAGGATAACGAGCATCACAAGCGCAATGTTTCTCATGATAAGGCTAATTGCTCAATAAAGTAGATGGTAGAGTTGTCTAATAGCCATGAGCAAATCTTCCAGCCAGTGTCAAAGTCACTTAGGAGTCCCAAGTCTCCTACACCCTGTTTCCCTAAATGGACACACGAAGCACAACAATAGTCATCAAATGTGGCTACTCAATTCTAATCCCCATCCCTATTGAAGCTTCCAAATGTACAAGAGGTGGGACATGACACCACCCTTAGCTCTCAGCCTAGGATATGCATGTACAATCCATGGTGACTAGCTCAACTAATGCTTAACCTGCACAAGTGAATGCTCAATGTTTTTTGGCAATAAAAGACACAACCACTTCCAATCTTCCTAAGGACTTGGCACCGCAATCCACCAACAATAGCCAGTCCACTGAACTAGTGACTACTGTTTCCAAACAAGAATCAGATGAGGAGCCAAACAAGGGAGAATTGACTAAAGAGCTAGACTCCCCAAGAGGAGAGGCAATTGTATCCTCACAACTCCACAAGGCTGTTCAATACGCCTTGGCCATATCCCATGAGAACACACTAGAGGAAGAGAATGTTGAGGCCCAACCAAGCACATCAAAATTTGACGTAGTTCAAGATCCTGAGTCCTTAAGGGATGCACCGCAAGTGCCCAAGAAAAAGAGGAGAAAATAGCAAAAACAACAGTAGTTGCTAGTAGCTGTAGACACCAAGAAGATTGAGACCAAGTGCGTTGAAGAGCCGAGGAATAAAGCATTGAGTCCATCCACCAATGAACCCATTGCCATCTCTCTTAGGAGTGGTGAAACCTTAGACATATCCGTGTGTTGTTCTAAAAAATCAAAGTGACCATTACCATCAACGGTTGCTCGCAACGCCCAATCCACCGACAACAGAACTTGCATTGACCAATCAAGGGTGGATACAACATTGTCACAATAGGGTGACAAAACTATACCAGTCACATCCGAGGAGAACCATGATGCAATAGCAACAAAGCCTCAGGAGAAATATGAAAACCCCGAGGACATGAGCAATCCTAGCATTGACCAATCTTGCTTATCTAGGCCTGAGTCCCCCAACTATGCTAAAGCCTAGGGAAACGCCCAAAACCTTGCATGAGATAGCAACCAAGAAAGCCTTCAGAGAACATAGAAGTGTCATAGAGTGCTTGGCTAAGTTGGATGCTAAACTCAAAATGTTCGCACGTGTCTATGTCCTTACAGACATGGGCACCTTCCCTAGGGAGCAGCTTGAGGAATAATTGCCATATCCCCTATCTTGGGAAGAGCAAGAATGTCTTGACGAGCACTATGATAAGCTCCTACATAAATGCATGCAACTCATCTCTGATGAGGAATCCAACGATTTACGCTTAACTGTGACATTTAATGATGTGCTTTGCCAACCAAATATCTTAGAGGTAGAGCAACTAAGGTGACAATCAAAAGGTCAAAGCCAGTTTGAGAAATGTTGGTTTGAAAATCGTGCTACAATGGTTGAACTTGGAGCCCAAATTATGATAGTCTCAAAGGAGCGATTGGCCAAATGGCGGTCTCAAAGAGACCCAACCTATGTGGCTTCAACTTCCCTTTGAGTACTGATTGCCATTCGGGGCATGGACTTAGTCGAAACTAGCCACGAAAACTCTCTGGTTGATAAGATTCTCACTGAGGAGGAGCTACATGTTGCCAGTAGACTCGGAAAAGGTACCATGCTACTCGATGTTGCAAAATATCTGTTGTTATTGAGTAAGCTGCCACGAGCATTGGGTGCATATGCCACGCTCCAAATATAATCCCAAGTTCTACAATTGGTTCTTATCCTCACGAAATGACATAGGTTCATAAATATGTACATAAATAAACAATGAGTTTTTTAACTGCGTACAAATAATACCAACACACACAAGCAATGGTGGTCAAGTGTAGGGAAAAAAGTTTGGGTTTGACAAGCTGAGCCCCTACGGTCCTCCCCTCACCACATGTTTAGAAGTTGTGTGACCATTCCCACCTCTAGGTGGAGGGCATGTAGTCCTCATGGCCACCATGGGAAGCCCTAACCAACACCTCTAAGGATGTACATGGAGGGTCGTCCCCTTCTACAAGCTTTCCCCCGCTTTCAATCTATCCTTCCAGGGACGAGCCCTGCCCTAGTCCATCGCAGCAAACATTGCATGCCTCACCTCACCCCTCCTCCTCATATGCACTTGATAATCCACCATTTAATCCCTTTCATACGAATAGTTCTATCCTGCCTCAGGGCCTAACCCCTAGTTTACAATTTGCAGGTTCCCCCACAGTAGCCTGTCATGGAGTACACAATGCAGCTGGCCTACAAAGAAGAAGCTCTTCTCCGTAGAAGGGAGCATATTGCACAAGCTCCTCCTCCAAAATGCTACGTGCCTACCCTAAAGAGGTATGCCCCGAGGCGAGGCCCAAAGCGACATCGCCCAGGACGCAGGCCGCAAACTCTCCAAGCCACGAAGAGGAAGGCTCAAGGGAAGGCCCGGTGGTAATGGCCCCTGCTGTACAAGCCCTCCCCATGTTGGGGGTAAAGGCGCCTCCGCCTAGCCACCCGTGTATTACTACACTGATAGTCACTGCCACTGCACACTACAGGTGGTGAGCACCTATCACTGTCACTTTATTCTTTATTCTTTTAGTGATAGTTTGAATAAAGGAAGGCCCGGACACACATTGTGACTATTGGAGTTTCCATTTCTTGTCTCTCTCTTTCTTGCTCTTGCTCTCCTGCCATATCTCTCGCATGCAAGCTTCAATCCTTCTAACCTTTCAACTAGTATCAGAGCTCGGCTTCCCGACTCTTGAGCTTGGCTCGTGGCATTCTCAGCTTCCCATCGACTCCCCACTCGCATTGGACCTCCTTCCCGGCAGCCATAGCTCATTCTCTTGAGCTCCCATCACTCCCCGGCTTCTCAAGCTTCTTCCCAGCCTATTGAGGCACCATCAGGGCATTGACATTGAGGTATTGCTTCATTATTTGAGATTTATTTCAATCCACATGTCTAGGTAAACAGGGCAGCCACCATTGAAACTTCCAATCTTCATATCTCTTTGCCACTGATTGTGGGCTGCTAAAGGCTTGTTCCAAGGCCTCTTTGGCTCATGTTTGAGCCCTCCAATCTCTCTAGACCTGCCATGTGTACCAACAGCATCAACAGCATCATCACACTGATTTGCACCTAATTTTGGACAGATCTCATTTAGCCACACACTAGTTACTTCAGCTCCAGCTCCAACTTGGCATTAAGCACTTGTTTGGGCTCCATTTCAAGCTTTTTGCACATGTATTGATACTTGGCATTGATCCTTTGAGATTAGGCATTGGTTTGGTGACTGAAAACAATATTTCAAGACTGTTATTAACAGTCTACAGACATTTGATGCTAGTACTACATTCACCGTTTACGCCTATGCTTGTTTGGGCATGACTACATAATTGGTTTGATGCCTATTGCATCCCGATTGATTGGGGGATTCAAGCTACATGTCATGCTATGATTTTGGCCTGATTGTGGGGCTAGAAATACACAGTTTATAATAGTAAATGCATGTTGAGTACTCTTGGGCTGAAGCTATCTTTCATGCTTTGACATATGCCTATTGGTTTCGGGTGTATGTCTTGGGTTATGCTATGATGTATTGATCATCGAGGGACGACTTCGAGCTTGTCATTGGATCCGGATGCTTTTGGAAGCTTGATCTTATTTAAGCTCGCACTTATTGACATCAGTCTATGCTTGACAGTGGTCAGTGCTTTGACAATTATATGCTCTTTAGGTACATGCTTACCCAACGCCTACGGCTTGATGCATTTGTCTTGGCACAGTGTACCATGTACTTGTTGAGCTTTAGTGCTCTCTGAAGACTTGGCCTAGATTCTCATTTGCTATTTTGGAATTTTGTATTGGATGTCATTTTGGTTGTCAGATATGTTTATTGGAATGTATGTCTTGCTCATGGATGCTACCTACAGTTGCTTTGTAGCCGTCATGCTCTTGGGATGCTATTGAGGCATTGTCTTGGTTACCTCTCTTTGGTTCTTTGACTTGGTTTGATTGAGCTATTGAGCTCGTTTATCTACCTTTTGTGCTAGTGGGAGCATCTTGTATGCTTGGCCAACATTGAGCAGGAGGTTTATGCTATTTGAGCATTTTGCAGATACTTGAGACTTTGGGATCTCTTACACTTAAATGTTGCTTGGTTCATGCACTTATATCTTGGAGTTGCTTTTGACCTAAGCTTGGGCTTTGCACTCTTGTGAGCATACATGTACTGGTGTCAAGTCTTGCTCAGGGTCTTGATGACTGTTTGGTGCTGATTTATGCCCATTTATGGCTAGTCATATCTTGGCTGTCATTTATTGACTTAGTGCAGTGATTTGGTCAACAATTGACTCTCACAATACCCTGCTGTCATTTATTACAACAAGCATATAACTCTGGGCTGACATGGATTTTTCATGCTGAAATATTCTGAAATGATGTACTTTCACTAGTACTTGGTGGGCAGCAGCTTTGGTTACACTTTTCTTGCCATTTTCTCTCGATTTGGTGATTTTTTTGTCATTTTCTTCAGTAAACAGCAAGCAATTTTTTAAACTATATGCAGTCTTCTAGCCTGCATTATGGCAAATTCATCCACTAATCATGCTATTTTCAACATTACTAAGCTTGATGGTACAAATTACTCTTATTGGAAGAGCCAGATTTGGCACGTATTGGTGCAGAAATCGCAGATCAAACCATTGAGGTTGAGCAGGCAGCCGCTTGCAACTATGCCAGATGAGCTTGATGAGTTATGCAAGTCCACTATTGTATTATCTCTCACAAAACAGGTTCATTACGATGTATTTGAGGAAGAACAGAGTACATGGCAGTTGGGATAAAATCAAGAATCTCTATGACAAGAAAAGTCCAGCGAGTCAGATGTATTGGCTGAAGCAGCTTATGGATCTGTGCATGAAGGAGAATGTGACTATGTTTGCTCACTTGAGCCAGTTCCATGCTATATTCAAGAATTTGACTTCGCAGGACATCACTTTTGCAGAGGATATCACGCCTCTTTTCTTGTTTGGTACTCTTAATGAGTCATGGGATGTATTCCGCACTGCATTATGTGCCTCCGCTGCTACCTTGAAATTATCTGATGTTGAGAGTGCTCTTCTGCAGGAAGAGGTTAACCGTAAGAATTTGGATGCCTCTCATGTGTCGCATGCTATGGCAGTTAGATGCAGGAATGATGGATATGGAAAGCATGGCAATGGCAGTGGCCGTGGACGGGATTCTTAGAAATCTCGATCCAAGTCTCGTGGAAAGTCACGTAGCAAATCTCGTGGCAGGAGTGCAGATATTACTTGTCACCATTGTGGAAAAAAGGGCCATATTAGGCCACAATGCCATGAACTGTGCAATGAAAGGCGCAAAGATAAGGGGAAAGACAAAGTGCAAGATAAGTCTTCCGATCGCAGCATAATGCCTGCAAAGTCTAGTGTTAAAATTGAAGAGATCAATGTTATGCAGCCTGAGGATGTTGATGATTATTATATCCTTGCAGCTTCTTCTAGTGCTTTGCAGATGACAGAGATACACTCTATGTATGCACAGTCTTGGCTCTTGGACTCAAGTGCGTCCTTTCATGTGACACCTTGCCGAGAGTGGTTTCATTCATACCATATTGTTTCGGGTTCTGTGCACTTGGGTGATAACAAGTCTCTTGATATTGTGGGCGTTGGTGATGTTAGGCTGCAGTTTCCTTCTGACAACAGTTTTATTATGCACGATGTACATCATGTATCTACTTTCACACGCAATCTCATGTCAACTGGACAGCTTGATGATGCAGGTTATCATGTATCTTTTGGAGACTCTACATGGAAGATCACTCGTGGCAGACTTGTGATTGCAAGAGGTGCCAAGGCTGGCAACCTCTATCCCTTGATTATATCCGCTTCTTCCCTTGATCATGTTTTGTCTATGGGTTCTATGCCACATGTATCTCTTTGGCATGCCCGTTTGGGCCATATGTCTTTGAAGGGAATGAAAATGCTTTCTGGTTTGCATTATTTACCGCCCCTTGATTATGCATGTTTTGATTCATGTGAGCATTGTCTTTATGGCAGGCAGACTAGGTCTACGCATAAGAAGTCTGGTAGGCTACGCATGAGTGAGCCCTTGGCATTGGTACATTCGGATGTCTGTGGGCCCATGCCTTGTGAGTCTATGGGTAGTACAAAGTATTTTGTTACTTTCATAGAAGATTTTTCACGAAAAGTTTAGGCTTATCCCATTAAGCTAAAATCCGATGTCTTGGCTGTGTTTCAAAGATGGCTTGCATTGGTTGAGAACCAATCTAGGTATAGGCTAAAATGCCTAAGGACAGATAATGGGGGTGAGTATGTCTCACATGCTTTTGAGCAGTTATGTGATGAGAGGGGTATTAAGCGTCAGTTGACCGCCCCCTACACCCCCCCAGAATGGTTTGACTGAGTGGATGAATAGAACCATCCAAGAGCATGTAGGTACTATGATTAGCCATGCAGGCCTACCACAGAGCTTTTGGGCTAAGGCAGTTAGTATAGTTGTGCATATCATAAGCAAATCACCTTCTAGTCATTTGGATTTCCAGGTTGCAAAGGAGGTATGGACTGGAAAATCTCCCTCTTATGCGCATCTCTGTGTCTTTGGATGTGAGGCATTTTGCCATGTGCCCAGGGACAAGAGAAGTAAGTTGGATCCTAAGAGTGTCAAATGCATTTTCCTTGGTTATGGGGATGCAGGCGCGAGATGGGTTACCATCTCTGGGATCCGCAGGGTGCGGAGAGTCATCCATAGTCATGATGTGGTCCTCCATGAAGACAAGATGCATAGGCAGCTTGAGAGAGTTGTTGAGATTTGCAAGGTCATATTTCAGGAGGAGCCGAGAGCTCCCGCACAGCCATTGAATAGCCTACAACTGCAGCACATGCTCATGGTTAGGGTGTTGGATAGGCAGCTGGGCAGGTAGCAGAGCCTGTCGTGAGATGGTCTGCTAGAGACAGACGTTCACCTGATAAATTTCAGTCACTCCTAGGAGAGGGCTATGTAGTCTAAGATAGACTCCTTGTATAAGAATGAGACTTGGGATTTGGTTTCCTTGCCTAAGGGAAAGAAGTCTTTGCCATGCAAGTGGGTGTACAAGGTGAAAAGTACCCCTAAACACCCCAAGCCGGTATACAAGGCTAGATTGGTAGGTAAGGGTTTTAAGCAGGAGCATGGTGTGGACTTTGATGAGGTCTTTTCTCCCGTGGTTAAGATGACCACCCTGCGCTTAGTCTTGGCTTTGGTTGCTCAGCTTGACTTGGATTTATACCAGATGGATGTCAAGATGGCTTTCTTACATGGGGACTTGCATAATGAGATTTATATGGAGCAGCCTAAGGGCTTTGCAGAACCTAGTAGGGAGCACCTAATGTGCAATTTGAAGAAAAGTCTTTAGGGCTTGAAGCAGGCACCTAGGGAGTGGTATCATAAGTTTGATGCCTTTATGCAGTCACAGGGCTACAGCAGGAGTGCTATGGATCTGTGTCTTTACACGAAGACAGCCCGTGATGGGTCTTTATTGATTTTGGTACTCTATGTGGATGATGTGCTGATAGCAGGGAAAGCTCATGATGAGTTAGATGCTCTTAAGGCTCAGCTCAAGAAGAGCTTTGAGATGAAAGATCTGGGACAGGCCTCTCACATACTTGGTATGTGCATTAGACGCAACAAGCATTAGGGACACCTCTACTTATCACAGAGGGAGTACATTCATAAAGTCCTTGAGCGCTTCCGCATGCAGGACGTAAAGCCTATTGGCTGTCCATTGCCTTCTTATGTGAAGGTATCACAGGCTGATTGTCCGTAGACATATGAGTAGAGGGCCGAGATGATTAAGATTCCCTATGCATCTGCAGTGTGGGCAGTCTTATATATGCCATGATAGCCACTCGTCCAGATATTGCCTTTGCAATTGGTGTTGTGGCACACTATATGGCTACACCTGGCAAGAAGCATTGGGATGTCGTGAAGGGTATCATGAGATACCTGAGGGCACTGCAGATATGTGCATAGGCTATGGCAACCAAGATACAGGAATCGTGGGGTACACTAACTCTGATTATGCAGGACATGTAGATAGTAGGAAGTCCACTTCCGACTATGTACTCACCTATGTTGGAGGTGCTATTTCTTGGATGTCCAGGGTGCAGAAATGCATAGCCCTTTCTACTACAGAGGCCAAGTATGTTGCAGCCACCACTGAGGCTTGCAAGGAGGCCATTTGGTTGGGTCATTTGGTTGCTGACCTTGGTATTGATGCTATCCCTACAGTGCATTCAGATTCTATGAGTGCTATTCAGTTAGCCAAGAATCTGATGTGTTTCGTCTTCCATGCGAAGACGAAACACATTGAGGTGAGGTATTACTTCATACGTGGGGTCATTGAGGACAAGTCTGTTGACCTTGTCAAGATCTCGACTGACCAGAATCCTGCAGATCTGCTCACGAAAAGCCTCTCTACAGAGCGCTTTGCCTTCCTCAGGAGGTTGATGGGCATGGGATGAGATGACGTCTTTCCTCATCCTGTTGTACATGTGTACATGTTGTACTATCCTTTTTTGTTTTTTCTTTTTACTCCACACTAGGGCATATTCGCCTTTAAGTGGGAGGTTGTTGGGGGTAAAGGCGCCTCCGCCTATCCGCCCATGTATTACTACATTGACAGCCACTGCCACTACACACTACAAGTGGCGGGGTGCCCGTCACCGTCACTTTATTCTTTATTCTTTTAGTGACAGTTTGAATAAAGGAAGGCCCGGTCACACATTGTGACTGTTGGAGTTTCCATTTCTTGTCTCTCTCTTTCTTGCTCTTGCTCTCGTGCCATAACTCTCGCGTGCAAGCTTCGATCCTTCTCACCTTTCACCCTAGAGGCTTAGGACCAGGTACTCAAAAGAAGAGAAGGAACCTAAAAACAAGAAGAAATTTGCTGAACTATTTCAAAGCATTCTTGATACAACAATGGCTAGGGACTACACCATTTGGGTCCCAGCCAATATCTCCCCTACCTGGCCGAATGGCCCCCCACCAGTAGTGCCCCAGTCTCCTAGTCACTCGGACTCACCCTGCCTCATACAAATAGAATAGCCCCTGTTTTGTACAAAGTGCTTACCAAAGTGCTCTTTGGCCATGACTTTTTGTCATTAGACAGTTAAAAGGGGCAAATTCTCCAATTGTGCAAACTTTCCATATCTACTTTTAATATTTTTCACGCCTTTAACAAAAATCAAGCACATGTGATATGCATCTAAGTCAACACCATGGGATTTAGATAAGTGATGTCTCTTTGTGCTGCACCTATTCATTATAATTGAAACATATGACTTGCATGTACTCTCACGAGTTGTCAAGTGGATACAGGACGACACATGTCACTATACGAAAGCGTTCAATGTCCAAGGCACCGCAAGACCACTAACACCACAAAGAGCCTCACTACCGAAAGTGACAATCACCCTTGCAGCCTGCCCGCTGTCGAAGGGTTTCGAAAGCAATGTCGCGACTTCAGAAGTCCTTGATAAATTTCAAGATAAAATATCAGATCTAAAATAAGAGATATCGGTGATAAAAGATGGATCAATGGATCATCTTGTGTTAGATCTTTTCTATTCAAAGCCGTGCACAGTTGAGAAGTACAAGGTTTCAAAAATAAATTCTTCCCAACAATATGAAATCCAAGTTCATGGAGAAATTGAATCCGAATATCACAGCAGCAGAGATGTATTCACAAACAATTTGCCAAAGATTTTGCAATTCATGGCCACACTCAGGAAAGCCTGAGCTTACAAGTTGAAAAAGGACACCTTCCCATTCTGAGCAAGAATAAGATCTTTGTATACAAAGTTTCTGAAAGCTGGTTTATTGAAAAGTGCAATTGTCAATACCATAAGTGTTTAGAACCAGTTAGGGTCTGGTCTAAACTCTCTGTCGCTATGTTACTTAATATGAATTCACTATACATCCTGTATACATTCAGCATATCCAGGTAGATAAGTGATATTTGTATAAGGAAAGGCTTTCCAACGGAGCTTGCAACACTTGTATTTGTCTGAAGTATATTCAACACCGGAGGGAAAGGCAGGCTAAAGTACCCTGTTCTGCAATTTTTCCTTTCAGACAGAATTCAGTTTCTGTTGGCATGCTTCAAGCTTATGCTCCAAAGTTGTAGACCAAGTCTTCTTTTGCTTGCTTTAATTGAAGTTAAAGATCTCTATTTATCTCTCGAGCAGCCATGGACTTCCAGATGTATACATGGGTGAACATGTATGCTCTGGCAAGACGTGCAGTTACTACCAATTAGGAGATGTATTTCTGTGGAAAAAAAAATTGGTAGAGCTCATGATTCTTCGAGTGATCTTCTAGTGTGCACAATTTCTGGACGTTGCTTTAATCGTTGGCTTTCTGTCTCTTGGATATAATTGTGACGACGAGAGGGAATTAGAAGATGTATCATATTGGCTCGTTTGAACCCTCCAATCAACGACATCCTCTTCCGTTTGCTTGCGTCCTCTGTCTTTGCTTTTTATCCCCTGAAATCTCTTTTGCCCTCACACATCATCAGAAAAGTCGCCTTTTTCCCTCAATTCAGCACTTCCTTCATGGAGCTCATAAACCAGTAAAATCTGTGTGTAAGAATCGCATAAATCTTCCAGGGATTTTGCAAAGCTGAGTCGTTGCATCGATATTGTAAAAGACATCAGACATGAGTATTAAATCCACAGGAGGCACAAGAGAGGAACAATCGGAGCCCCATTCAAGTGCCTGCGCTGAAGCACATTCCAAATGATTGGCCTCTAGGTAACTTTACAATCCTGGGATTAGGACCACACTTCAGAGCGACCTGTGCCTCCATTTTCCTATGGTTCCACGAATGTTCCCCTATCAGTTCAGGAGGTTTTCCCCTTTCGAGTGATGGCGACCCTCTTCCGTTTCAGGCGGCTCCTAAATTCACCTTCAGACTAATAAAGCGGCCCTAGAAAAGCTTCTCATCCAGTCTGTGCCCCTTGATTATTGAGGGCGATTGGAACATATGTTGGTCGTTTCTGCCTCCTTGCCGCAATGTAGGGTAAGAATGGATAGTTCAACCGGATGTTGTATTTCAACTCCATGTATTCCTCAATTGAAAGTTTAGATTCATTCACATTGCCTTCACCATCAACTATTTTCCTTTCAAACTTTTGTTCTGCACACGAACAGTCACTGAATCCAATGATCCTATGAATCATATTCGTGTGATGGGAAATAACTTTTACTCCTTTCAAGATTCTTCTTACCTGGTCCCAATCAATGCTTCCCAATGGATAGACATCTGATGAATAGACCTGAATCTAGATTTTTGAAAGATTACAAAGCTAATAGCATGACCCCAACGACGTCGAACAAGTTCCAAAACAGTGTGAGCCTTTGGTGCCCTTCGCTTAATTTCCATTGCAATGATACCGAAAAGAAGTATTTGTACGGCTGAGCTAGTGGCATACCAAAAAGATCCACTTATTCCATATGTAAAAGTCTCATTCGCTGACTGTAATATAGTTGAAACCCATGTCCAATGGCTGACAACATTTGGACAGACACCCTCTAATTACATGTGATGATAAGAAGCAAGTGCCTTGACAAATGGTCCATGTTCAGCATAACCTTTTTGGTGGATTCCACATCTCGGATGCGCAGCTGTACGACACCGCATCACATGGCCCAAAGCATAGTCATTGACTACTCTCTCTTTCTGGGTCAAACTCTACATTTGGCTCACGGCAATTGCCACCTTAATTGTACCGACAATGCATGTTACAAAAAGGTTTTGAAAAATCTCAAGTGTATCTCTCCATCGTAACAAATGTTCCCCTAGCCACGAGGCTAGTAACACAAGCATCATTGTAATATCCATTTTCACAGCCTTTGAATCTCTACATTTCTCGATCCAAATGAAAGGCTGATGGCCTCAACGTATTCTAAAGGTTGTAATCCCAAAAAAAAAAGTTAAAAAAAACAAAAACCACTCACAATCACAGCACAACACCTAGGGGTCCTCAAATTAGGTGCATCTAGTGACCGTGGTCAGTTGGCTCCATCCCTAGTCCCCTAGCCCTTTTCACATCCCCCACAATTGTTCAGGGCCCATTAATTGTTCAGGACCCATTAAGGGCAGGACATACCTAGGGAGCTTGTCTTCGCATATGGTTAGACCTGTCACCCTGACCCATTTGCACGATTCTTCTTTTTTGCAATCCACTTCAGTACCATTGCAATCGATCGTGGTAAAAAATGCATGAACAACCATGGAAAGTACAATGTACTCGTCAAGCAATACAAGTAGCTATCAGCTACCAAAAGTTAAGGTGTTGATGAGTTCAATTATGCTATATTATGTTGTCACAACACAAATGATGTCTCATCCGCCTTCATGTGTACTTCTCCTCAACATCGACAGTTTGTCCCACCCCATTGAACCCTCACTTCATCCACACATTGCTACGAGGAACAAGACTAGCAATCCCCTAACTACGTACTATCTAAGTATGCACGTGCACTCACATAATATCTGCACCACAATCTATACACAATTTGGGTTCTCAAGTGCAGGACAATACTCTTAGCTTGTTGAGAGTTTGACTTGTCTCCCAAACTAATCAAACTACGTCTTGTGCACAATAAGACCACAAGCACTACCTCCAGGGAGACCACATATGAGAGATTTTTAATTGCAGGTATTGCAAACTCCAACAAAAGTGTCGCCATCCCTTCATCACACTTAACTCTAAATTCTTATCCTTTATCATCATGCAAGCCCACCAAAGAATCGTCACACGCAGAATCCCTAGAACACCAACACCTATGACAGCCATGAGTGCAACTCCTCATTCTTGTGTGTGGCTAAAAGTAGCTCTCTTCTTCTTCTTGTTCTTGCTTGCTTGAGCTTGTGCTTGAGAGAGGAAGTGTGAGGGAGTGAGTGTGTGAGGGTGAGGGACCGAGGTGGAGAAGCTCTCCTTCTTCTTCTCTCTTCTTCTCTTCTTTTCTCTTCTCTTGTCTTGCTCGTGGCAATGGAGCTTGGAGCATGGAGCTTGCTTGAAGCTTGCACTTGGATCGTAGAGCTACTAGAGTGCTCAGGAGAGGAGGTAACTCTATCGAGCATGGAGGTAAGCTCACTACACCCGTAGATATGGATGGTGGGTTTGCTATATAAGGGGTAGCCATTAGTGCTTGGCTTGGAACACTTGAAGCAATAAGCAGTCTGTGGGTCTCGGTGGTTGATCGCCTCTACACACACACACACACACACACACACACACACACACACACACACACAGATTAATATCTAGTGAGGCCAAAGATGACCTATAGGCAAAACCATGTACAATTGGGAGTAATCACATGAGGTGGATATCAAGGTGTACTATGCAAAGTGTGACACATGATATACAATGCAAAGTGATGTACAATACAATGTCAATGGAGATAAAAATGGGTGGGTGGATGGAACATAAATGACTAGATATGTGACTAAATGATAGACTACTACATGTGTCAAGGACACAACCATGTAGGGCAATCCTATCTAACTCCATCTTGTAAGATTGATGGGGGTATTATATAATATATCCCTCATGAGATTAGGCATGGACAGCATCTAGATTAGTCTCTCAATGCTAGTAAGTGTTGCTAGTGCTATTGTCAAATCTCCATAACTCTCTTCGGTGCAATCTGGGTATGTGATATTCCTACCCTCTCAATAGACTTGCAACTTTAATCTCTTGATGTTACCCCTCTTTGTGTAGGGATAATATGTGATCATATCTCGACAAGGTCAGTGAGCTATGACTATCTACCCTCTTTGCTAAAAACATACAAGAGGGAAGAGAGATGAGGCACCCAAGCACACACACACACACACACACACAAGCAATGGAAACTTGAGAACACAGGAGATAGGACTAAAATCTTCGTCTTCTTCTTTCTTCTTCTTCCACACAAAAGAACTAAGTCTACAACATGATTAGGGACTAATATGAAAGTACCACAACATATGTACACATGGTCACTAAGTGTGAACCCACTAGGAAAGAAGATGTGGCACAATAAATGTACCATAACCAAGGATGGACTACATGGGTGTAGTCTAGCTATAGAATCACTAGCATATCTTCATGTCGATCACCTAATACACTAATGAATAATATCGTGCCACATCACCAAGGTACGTAGTGCATGCCAACTCATGTAGAGCTTGACATCTCAAGCTCAGCATGAGCTCGTGAACTCTAAGCATATTCCTAAAGCATTGAAGCTTCTCAGCTCTCAAGGCCTTGGTGAAAATGTCAGTAGCTTGATCCTCTGTTTGTTGATATAAACCAAGTCAATATCACCTACTAGAATCCGCTCCCAAATGAAATGGTAATGGACCTCTATGTGTTTGGTCCGCAAATGATACACTGGATTCCTGGGCAATTGAATGCTACTAAGGTAATCATAGTAGATAATAACCTTCTTATCCACTTGCATTTCCAAATCACCAGTAGCTTGTGTAACTAAGCTACCTCACATGCCTACAATTGCAACACCTTTGTACTCTACCTTTGTGTAATACTAGACAAGGCAACTATTGGCTATTTCTTTCTACTCCAAGTAACAGTAGCACTACCAAAGGAAAACATAAAACCACTAGTAGATCTCCTGTCTGAAATACTAATAGCCCAATTTTCATCTGTATAACCATGCAAATCCAATGCTACACCCTACATTGTAGAATAAGGTATAATCCAATGTGGACTTGACATAACAAAATGTGCAACATATTGCATCTAAATGTGGCTTCCATAGAAGCTACATAAACTAACTCTCAAACCAACTGTATAGTTTAGGTTTGTCTTAGTGTTCATCAAATAGATAAGGCTATCCACAATCTTTTGATACATAGTGACATCCTCAATCAAGGCACCCTCATGTGCACTAAGTTTATAAAATTAACATCCAAAGGTATATAATAGGCTTGCAATTAGCCATACCATACTTCTTTAATATATCCAACATGTATTGTCTCTGTGACAACCATGTACCCTCTTAAATCTTGATTATCTCTATGCTGAGAAAATAGTGCAGCTCTCTCAAATTCTTCATCTCAAATTCAGCCTTAAGAAGACCCTTCACATTATCAAACACTATCTCAATGTCACCCCTACAATGATTAAATAATCCACATATAGAGTAGTGACCGTAATACCTGCATCACTCTCACATACATAGAGTGAGTGATCAGCTTGTGCTTTGCAAAATCCAATGTTGATAATGTATTTTACAATCCTATCATGCCATGTTCTAGGTGCTTGTTTCAATCCATAAAAGGCCTTACAAATCATGCATACATAATCTAGATAATTCACATTCACATAACTAGATGGTTGCTTCACATAAAATTCCTCTTGCAACTTCCCTTGCAAGAAGGCATTCTTAACATCCATATGATGCGTGATCCAACCTTTTGATACAACCACTGCTATGACAGCCCTTATAGTGGCTATTTTAGCCACTGGAGCAAAGGTCTCCTTATAATCAATAGCATGAGTCTACCCATACCATTTGGCAATCAATCATGTCTTATAGCACTCAATAGATCCATTTGTTGATCTTGTAAACCCATTTACAACAAATAGCTTTCTTGCCTTTAGGTAAGGGCTCTAACTCCCATGTGTCATTATCCATAAGTCCAACCGTTTCTTCATCCATAGTATAATCCCAATGCTCATAACCCACTACATCCTCAAAGCGAGTGGGTTCCACATCCTGCACAACCTTAGCCATGTATGCATAGTGATAAGCTATCACTACGTTGTCTTTCTCACTCTACTTAACTTATATAGACTTGGATCACTACCATGTGCTTTAGCATCCTCTTGTGCCTTCCGCACTCTAGGTGTTTTAATAGATGGAATCCCAAACTCCTCTTCCTCAAGCTTTGCTCAAAGCCATGTGAATCAACATTAACATGAGATAAACTTGATGATACACCTGTCACAATAGGTGACTCCCCAACTTTCTATTTATCTTTTCTTGGTATCTATGATGTACTTGATGGAGTAACTTGTGATCTCAATTTTCCACTTCAATGTCTATCAATAGAACCATGACTAGGAGACTCTTGCGGTCCACTTAATGTATGTGACTATTGACATGTTTTCTACATAGCCACACTCTCATGCCTATCGACCCCAACTGTATTTTGCACATTACTGTACCGGCTACTCATTTCATTAAAAAAAACATCCATGCTAACTCTCAACTCTCATTTAATAGGGTTATAATATCTATATCCCTTTTGCTCAAGAGAATATCCAACAAATACATATGTTTCTACTTTGTGAGCCAACTTGCTATACAACTCATTAGGAATATGTGCATAAGCAACACATCTAAATACGTTCAGATGGAATAGATCCACCCATAAATTTCTCTTCGAGTGTTGGTACAACAGCTGGGTGTCTAGTTCATAATGTATGCAACAGTAGCAATTGCTTGATCCTAGTAGTAACAAGGCAAGTTTCTTTCTGATATCAGTGTATGAGCCACCTCTACAATATGCCTGTTTTTCTACTCAACAACTCCATTTTTTTGCAAAGTATATCTATATGTATACAGCCTTTGTATACCTTTTTTTGCAAAAAATCAAAAAACTCATTGGAGAGATATTCACCCCTCCATTCAACTTTAGGATTTTAATATAAAACCCTATCTCCTTCTCAACCAAAGCCTTAAAGCTCTTAAAGTGAGTGAGCAGCTCACTGTCTCACACATAAAGTAAACCCATACTTTGTGAGGATGATCATCAATGAAGAAAACATAATACATGCAACCACTGAAGGTTGCAATCTTTGTAGGATCTCACACATCAAAATGTATCAAATCGAGTGGATTCTTGTATACATACTTTTCATGTGGAAACACATGCCTTGCTTTCTTTCCAAATTGACATGCTTCACATACTTTATGCATCCCATCAACCTTGAACTTGGGCAAGCCATCCACAATCTATTTTGACTACATGTCCTTTAGCCACTACATATTCACATGACCAATTCTTTTATGTTGAATTTCAATATCAGCCACAACACATGAACCTTATGCAAACATGATAACATCCATTTTAGATAGACTTACATCAAGAGCAAACAATCTACCAATACATTTCCCTTTTGCAATCAATATATCATTATTTAGATCTTCTACATAATAATCACCAAATGTGCATGAACCTACAATCCGTATTCTACCATCTGACCAATAGGAACCAAGTTTTTTGTAATATTTGGTACATGAAACACATTAAGCAAGTACTTAGTTTTGCTATCCCTCATACTCAAATGAACATTTCCAATATGAGTAATGGGGTGAATTGTATCATGCCCGGTCTCCACATAGCCTAGAGATTCTAGACTGCACATCTCTCTAAACCACTCTCCATGATACGCCATTGGTTAGAGGCACTTAAATCTACTTACCATACATCATTCTTTGATGAATCATTAGCACTCGTAGTATTTATAAAGTGCTACATAACAAACAAGTGTTCATTTCTATCATCATTGTTTCTGCTACTAAATGTATAACTACCATGCTTTTTTTTTCAATTTCTAATTTTAGCCTTCTTTTTGAAGCAATTTAAAAAATTGTGACTTTTTTTACCACAATGCCAACACTCTCTACTATCATCAGGATTCTATTGCCTACTATTAGAATTTACAACTTGCCCTCTTTAACTCCCCTTTTCTTGGGACTATCCTCCTCTATTTTGTTGTGCATCATAACCTTGACCATGATCACCACCTTGGGCTCTGCCCATGACCTCTATCTCTACTAGTAGAGTAAAACACATCTTTAGACTTGTTTTTGCTTTGAGAAGAAAAGGAATTCCAAGCCAAGGTTCTTCTCCTCAAGTGTCAATATAGGAATCAAGTCTACAAAATCAGGGATAACATCCCTTGTATTCATAGATGACTTAAAGCTTTTTATTCATCTCAAAGTCCATCTAAGAGCATACATGCACAACATCATATCATCAACTACTACATTAATAAATCCAAGAGCTTCCATAATACTCTTGATCTTCAAGGTATAATCATTAACAAATAGGCTTCTTTTTTTCACTTGGTTCAACTCTGACTTAAGCTGTAGCTTTCTACCCTTTGTATTTACTTTGAACAACCTTGTCAAATTCTTCCAAGTAATAGCAGGGGTTTCAGATTCCTGCAAATTTTCCATCATGCTACTTGTGACATTGATAGATAGCTAATACACGACTTTACTTTGTGTCTACTCCCAATCTTTCTTAGCCTTTACTAGTTCTACAATAGCATTTTGTATAGGAACTTCAGGTGCTATTGCCATGTCTCCTTCAATGTAATTCCAAACACATTTGTCCTTCATGAAATTCGTCATCCAAAACTTCCATGCACGATAATTTTTCTTATCAAGCTTCTCTTTGACAATCTAGTTGAAGTTGTCAAACATTTTGACAAAATAGAAAACCTTGCAAAAAACTACAATTTGCAAGCACATTGATATTAGGTGCACCATAACAACATATAATCTTTTTCATTGTTTGCACAACAATAAATGCAATCTACAACATGTATGCATATGCCTTGCAATTTGCAAGCACATTGATATTAGGTGCACCATCACTAAACATATAATCTTTTTCATTGTTTGCACAACAATAAATGCAATCTGCAACATGTATGCATACGCCTTTCGTATCTTCAACCCAACAAACACATGAAACCTTATTGATTCGAACTTTGTAATCTATGCATCTATAAATGATGAATACAACCGAAGCTATACTACACCCAAAAACTGCTGTTGGGACCACTTGTAGGTCCAAAACAAAGGTCGAAATGATATTAGATGCCAAAAATCACAACGGAAAGCCCTAAACAATCTATATGTAGTATATACACCATTCTTTCTACTCACTAACTTTCATTGCAATTGGAGAATGCAGCCCTACGAGCCTTAAAAGCCTCATGTGGCTATAACCTAAGGCAAAGCGAGCAAGGTGGAAGTGTTTCTTACCTATTGCTTGCTTGCTTGCTTTGATGCTCCAATGCCTTTACCTCAGCCTTTAATCAAGCTCCATGTAGCCATGGAATGGCTCTAATACCATGAAAATAGACAAGAGAGAAGAGACGTGAAGCACCCAAGAGCACACACACACACAACATCAATGGAGACTTGAGAACATAGGGAGATAGGGTTGAAATCTATTTCTTATTCTTTCTTCTTCTTCCACACAAAAGAACTATGTCTACAACATGGTAAGAGACTAATATGAAAGTATCATAACGTAGGCACATGTGGTCACTAAGTGTGAACCCACTAAAAAAGAAGTGGTGGTATAATGAATGCACCATAACCAAGGATGGACTATGTGGGTGTAGTCTAACTGTAGAATCATTGGCATATCCTCATGTTGATCACCTAATATGCTAGTGAATAATATCGAGCCATATCACCACTACATGTAGTGGATGCCAACTCATGTAGAGCTTGGCATCTCAATATCTACGTGGTTCCCAACTAGAGCAATGATGTGCAAAACCTTTGAATATCAAGGAGGAATGAGCCCAAACATCTCTAATCTAGGGACTTCATGGCTAGTTTAAGGGAGGCATCTCCTTGTGTAGTGTATCTTGATCGAATTATCTATATAGGCCTTACATTTGTACATGTAGTGCTCTGTGTTCTCCACCTCTTTTTGGCACACAATTTATAATTCCTCTCAACTCTAGGCTGTAGGCTACTCTCCGTATCTCAATCTCTAGTTAGTGAGAGAATCCCATAAGTTGACCAAAAACTACTTGCATTTCACATGGTATGTACATAGCTAGATACCCATGTCTCTCTATGAAATGATTTATTTTGGTCCTCAGCAAGTTGTTCTTGTAGCATGAGATCTTTGTGGAGAAGGGCTATCGTGATGTAATCTAGATATGTTATATGTATAGATGATATATTTTTTTTTTCTTGTTACTAGGTTTCTCTTAGTGAGAGAGGTGTATGGAGGGGTGTCTGGGTCATACACTCATATACACACAAAGCATATATGTTGTTATTCTAATTAAGGTAGACGATTAGATTAAATATTTGGTGATAAAAAAGCTATTGTTGTCAATAACAATTGAGCTAGAGATCAAAGCAATCAATAAGCCTACTCAACCTTGAGTGAAAGAAGAAGCACATAAGCATCATAAGCATTAGTAGGGCTCTCCCTTTCTCTTTCTTAGTAATGCCACTTGCCCAACTTTTGTTCGTGTGGCATTACTGAGAGAAGTATCGTGCTTTGGTGTGTTGGTAACAATAGTGAGAGTTGTGATATCATCTTTGTGTCTCTCCTACGATGGTTGTGCTTCATCTCTGTTTGAACGAGCACCTCTTTAGCTGATTGGTGCTACACACACACACACACGAGCGCGCACACGCACACACACATACACACACACACACACACACACACACACACACACACACACACATGAGCTCTGCATGCCCTCATTCATTCATTCATGTCACAAATCGCGTGGTGGGGGGGCTTGCTCAAGATGCTGCGCTGAATACACATAGAATGCACAAGGAGAAGCTCACTTAAGAGACAAGAAGAGAGATGGAGGCCAAAACGTTTTCTTGCTGGTTTCTTCTTCTTCTTCCACAAACTTTACAATGTACACAAAGTATAGATAAGATACAACATAAAGGAAAATGGCCTACTAAGTCAAACAATGCATAACCGACTACACTAGTCGACTGGCGATATAACTATGCCAACTGTAAATAGGTGTAACAACCTGAATATAATAAGGAATGAGTCAGTGGCCATGTGAGAGTCATAATGACCAATGACGTGCTAAGTGTAGATGTGTGGACCTAGCTAACCAGGTGGTCCATCATTAATGTCCAATGTATTGAGCTTGTCATCTCAATACTTCCCCTCAAGCTTAATTGCATATCTGCAACTCCAAGTAAGCTTCGAAACTTTTGAAGCTTCTTTGTACCCAATGCTTTCATGAAGATGTCAGCTATCTGATACTGTGTGCTGACATACACCAAATCAATCTCACTTGCTAGTACCTTCTCTCTCACAGAGTGGTAGTGTATCTCAATATGTTTTATCCTGGCATGGAACACAGGATTCCTAGCTAACTGTATACTGCTCATGTTGTCACAATAAATGATAACTGGACCTTCCACCTGCACATCTAAATCAGCTAATAACGTTTGCAGCCATACTACCTTACATGCTGCAACAGCAACATCTCTATACTCAGCCTCTGTACTCGACAAAGCAATTGTAGATTGCTTTTTGCTGCTCCAAGTAACTGTTGCACTACCAAGAGAGAACATGTATCCGCTGGTAGATCTTCTATCAGACATACTACCAGCCCAATCTGCATCTGTGTATCCAAACACCTATACATTTGTACCTACCTCATAGAAAAGTCCATAATGTAATGTGAACTTCACATATCTCAATATGCGTCTGACTGCATCCAAATGTGGCTTTCTAGGTACTTGCATAAACTGACTCACAAGACCAACAACGTAGCTCAAGTCTGGCCTTGTAATGGTCATATAGATCAAACTCCCCACTATCCTCCTGAACATAGTAGGGTCTTCTATCTCATCCCCAACATCAACACTCGACTTTACATTCTACTCCAACAGGATTGAAAGTGGTTTGCATGCTGTCATACCATACTTGGACAACATATCCAAGCCATACTGTCTTTAGGACAGTCATATACCATCATCACATCTGATCACCTCAATGCCAAGGAAGTACCTTAGCTCACCTAAATCCTTCATCTCAAACTTCTTCTTCAAAAAGTCCTTGACTTCAGCAATCCCACTATCACTATCACCTGTAATAATCAAGTCATCCACATAGATGACTATGATGGCCAAACCTGCATCTCCCTTTCTCACATAAAGTGAGTGATCAATATCAGAAACATAATAGCCAATATTGACAAGATACTCTCTGATCTTGTCAGACCATGCTCTAGGTGCTTGCTTGAGCCCATAGAGCGCCTTCTCAACCTGCACACATACGTGGGATGCTCTAAATCTTCATAACCTGCTAGCTAATCCATATACACTTCTTCCTACAAATCACCATGCAAGAAGGCATTCTTCACATCCATTTGCTGCAACCTCCAACCTTTGGCTACTGCCAAAGCAATCACACATCTGATAGTTGCCATCCTAGCAATTGGACTGAAGGTTTCTTCATAATCTATGCCATATGCCTGGGCATAGCCTTTTGCAACCAGCCTAGCTTTGTACCTACTAATAGAACTATCTGCATTGTGCTTAATCTTATAAACCCACTTACATCCAATAGCTTTCTTGCCCTTCTGCAATGATACTAGATCCCAAGTCTTATTGGCCTCTAATGCAGCCATCTCCTCATCCATTGTTGCATCCCAATGAGCATGACCAATAGCCTCCTCAAAACATGTGGGCTCAACATCCTCAATCACTTTCACCATATAAGCATAATGGCGAGCTAGATAACCTTCAAAACCAAATCTGTTAACATGGTATCTCACCCTGCTAGACCTGTGTACCACTGGATCACTCAATGGAGTCTTTGCATTGATGCATGCTCTCTGCACACCTGGAGTTCTCACTGAAGGAATGCCAAGCTCATCATCCAAGCTCTCTGAGCCACTAGAGTCTCCATCAAGAACTACATCAATGTCATCTAACACTTTATTCTTTTCTTTGTCTTTACCTGTAGTGCTACTAGATGTACTTGAAGATGTAGAGCTACTACTTAGTCTCCCAGACCAAGGACTACCAGATGATGTCTCTGGTCCACTAAAAGTTCGTGATTCTTGCTTTTCAACCTGCATATGAGTGTCATGAACATCATCATCATCAAATGCATCACCACTAGATGCATACCGACTACTCATTTAATCAAAGATGACATCCTTGCTCACTTTGAGCTTACATGTGACAGGGTTATAACAACGATACCCTTTTTGCTCTAAAGAGTATCTAACAAAGACACACTTTTCAGCCTTTGGATCCAGTTTCTTCCGCAACTCATCTGGCACATGAACATATGCAATATAGCCAAACACTTTCAAGTGTGAGACATTAGGCTTCTTACCTGTAAAACATTCTTTGGGGGTCATACCATGAACTGCAGCTGTGGGAGTTCTGTTCATAATATAAACAGCAGTATGAACAGCCTCAGACAAAAAATGCTTAGGTATATTCTTTTCAGCCATCAAGGCGCATGCAACTTCTACAATATGCATGTTTTTCCTTTCTGCAACCCCATTTTGCTGTGGGGTATACTTGCATGTGAATTGTCTCTTTATCCCATGAGACCTCAGAAAATCACTGAAATCATTCAAGAGGTACTCTTCCCCTCCATCTAACCTCAAACACTTTACTTTTAAGCCTGCTTCTCTTTCAATTGTAGCAAGTTCTAAAGTGCTCAAATGCTTCACTCTTTTCTTTCATAAAATATACCCACAGCTTTCTAGAACAATCATCAATGAATGTGACAAAGTATGAACTGCCTCCAAGAGATACATTTTGTGTAGGCCCCCAAATATCTATATGCACAACATCAAGGATATTTCTGCTTATATCTCTATCATGTGAAAAGGGTTGTCTTGCATGCTTACCAAAGTGACATGCTTCGCATACCTTATGAAATTCTGCAATTCTAAATGTAGGCAAACCTGTAACCAACCCTTTGGACTGCATTAATTTCAGCCTTTATACATTTGCATGTCTAATGCGTCTGTGCCAAATTTCAATATCTGCAACACCACCTTTTCCTTTAGCATACATAGCAGTATTCATAGTAGGAATTCTAGCATCCAGAGTAAACATACGTCAAACTCTACTTCCCTTTGCAACCAACCTGCACTTGTCATTGAAGTCTTCCACAAAGCAGACCTTTGCATTAAATTTGACTTGCAGCCCTTGCTCTACCATCTGATCGACTGACACCAAGTTCTTTGTAATAGATGGCACATGTAATACATCTAAAAGACTCTTTGTCTTACCATCATGCAAGGATAAGGAAACTTTTTTAATGTGTGAAATTGGGTGGCATAAATCATCACCCGTCTGCACATAACCTGTATTTTGCAAATCCTGCATCTCTCCAAACCATTCTGCATGGCTGGTCATATAATTGGATGCACCTAAATCAATATACCAAACATCATCATGTGTTCCCTTTCCTGTAACAGCATTCAGCATATGCCGCATAACAAATAGACTTTTATTTTTGTCTTTATTTTGTCGTGAAGACAATTCATAGTTTCCTTGCTGCAACTTACCACTGCGAATATCATCTTTCTTAGCATAACATTGGGTTGCAATATGACTTGTTTTGCCACAGTAGTAACACACAATACCAAAGTTGTTATAACCTGTGTTATGCCATCCACCTCTTCCTCTAAAGCTCCCCCTGCCTCTAAAGTTAACACGACCTCCTGAAACCTACATATCGCCAAATTGTTGATTCAATCTGTTTTGCTGGTTGTCACTACCACGTCGTGTACCATGGCCTCTTGAAGAGGACCTGACACGTCCCCTTCCTGAACTGGAGTAGAAAGCTTGGACCTGTTCACCACCTTTTTCAGATGTCTCACTTTGCATATTGATCTCTTCAGTGATCATAAGGAGACCAACTCATCAAATTTGGAAATGGCTTTCTAACATATACGAAAGTTACAAAAGACTTCCAAGCCTTTTCATTGTTAAGTCCACCCAAGGTAGACGACACCAAATCATCATCATCGGGCATTGCATCAATCGTTGCCAAGGCTCTGCAATGCTCCTTACCTTCAGTGCATACTCATTGATAGACATCTTCCCTTTCTTCAATGTGTTCAACTCTTGCTTGAGTTGAATCTTTCGTGCCTTTGTATTTACGAAAAGCATACTTTCAAGTATAGTCCAAGCTGCATATGAATTCTCTATATTTCCAATATGTCCCAGCATATTATTATCAATTACTGTAGACAACCAATACATAACCTTTTTGTCTTTTGCATTCCATTCCTTTCGTGCCTTTGTCTCTTCTGTAGTTGGAGGATTACTCACCTCCGACTCCTTTTCTTCACATGAAACAAACTCGTAGAGGTATTTTCCAATAAGGAAGTGCGTGACACGGAACTTTCATAAAGGGTAGTTGTTCTTGTCAAGCTTCTCAATGATGGGGTTTCCACTGTTCTCTCCCATTATCACAAAACTAGTACCAAACAGTAAGCAAATCTTCTGCAACCCTCAACCTGTAGTGCACAACAATACACCAGACAGCCTTTTTTACTGTCTGCTTAACAATATATGCAATCTGCAAACAGTTTGTAGATAAACCTTGTGTTTATTCGCTGGTAAACACCTTTGAACTTACAGATTTGAAATCTGTAATCTATACACCTGTATACGATAGACATAACTAAAATTGCAGGATACCTCAAACTGTTGTCCGCAACCTTGCGAGTCTAAAATGGGGCCTGAAATGACCTCGGATGGCCAAAATCTACATAATACACAGCGCTCTTCGCGCACACCAAATCTCACTGTAATCTGAGATTTTTGCTCTGTCTTGCTTCTGGTGCCTCCACAGGCACTGTCCAAGAGAAAAAGTAGAGAATGTAAGAGCTTATTACCCGTTGCTTGCTTGCTCGAATCATTGGCTCCTCTCCTTCGCTTTAGCCTTCAAAACCAGCCTCAATCAGTGGTGCAGCTCTGATACCATGTCACGAATCGCGTGGTGGGGAAGACTTACTCAAGATGCTACACCGAACACACACAAAATGCACAAGAAGAAGCTCACTCAAGAGACAAGAAGAGAAATGGAGGCCAAAACATTTTCTTGCTGGTTTCTTCTTATTCTTCCACACACTTTACAATGTATACAAAGTACAGATAAGATACAACATAAATGAAGATGGCCTACTAAGTCAAATAATGTATAACCGACTACACTAGTCGACTGGCGCTATAACTATGCCAGTTGTAAATAGGTGTAACAACTTAAATATAATAAGTAATGAGTCAATGGCCATGTGAGAGTCATAATGACCACCGACGTGCTAAGTGTAGACGCGTGGACCCATCTAACCAGGCGGTCCATCATTAATATCCGCATGTGTTGAGCTTGTCATCTCAACAATTCATTCATGAGAGAGAGAGAGAGAGAGAGATATGTATGCTTTACCATCAAGATAGATTTTGCAAATTTTTAAAAATACTCTATATTTTTGAAGGTTTAGGATGGGATGTGCTCTAAACTTGCCACATAACAAGATTGATGTCTAGTTTGATATTTGCTTGTGTCTATATTATACAAATATACAAATATAAGTATTATAGATGCTTACAAAATGTAAAATACTAATTATAATCATAATAGATATGCAATTGAGTTAGTTAACTTGGGCTAAATTTAATGGGGCAAGGTTGCTAATAGCCATGTTCTCGAGAAGTGGGTAAAAAGTGCGATCGTTTCTCCAGAACAAAGTATAAGGTTCGGTTCACGATGATCGTCAACAAACGTCCACTCTCCAGCCATGGCGATCTCAGCCACCCTTCTCGCAGTTCGGCCTAACATCCTTCTCAGCAAGCATCGCCGCTGGCCATGGCGGAGTCATGTGCAGAGACCGGACCTGGCTTTGTTCCACGGCGTTGCGAATCCCAGGCTGTCGTCGCCGTTTGCGCTCTCCCGGTGCTCGATTCTCGAAAGAAGATGGTTATGCAAATCAACGGAGGTCTCCTCCTCCTCCTGCTGGGACAATCCCTATCAACATTCCATCATCGGAGGATTGGCCAAGCACGCCATGGGTTTCCCTGTCAAAGGGGAAAACGTGGACGTCTTGGCCACCCCTCAACAATTTTATGAGACTTTGAAAGAAGGCATCCGCAATGCCAAAGATCGTGTGGTGATGTCCTCTCTCTACATAGGCACAGGTCCTCTGGAGATGGAACTGGTAAGTACAGTCTTTTTTTTTTCCGGGGGTGGGGTTGAGGTGTCACACACATAAATAACTATATCTCCTAATCTGTTCTTAAGACCTTTTTTACTTAACGGTACCATTTTAGTAGGGACATTCATAGGTTGAATAAGAGAAGGGTTCGTTTTATTCATGACAAATTTCCATATAAGGGGGTTTTATATTAGGCTTTGAATGCACTCGAATAGTTAGGGTTTAGATATTGTCAGACTCGAGGTTGTGGTACTCATTCTGCTTGAAATGACCTCTTCCTCATGCGATTGATGTTAATGCTTTGGATGATCCTTCAAACTTGAAATATTTTGGTTTCAACAATTATGTGATAGATCAGACATGCTGTGTGTATTGTCACTTCAGCTCTAGTAAGAGGGTAGGGAGAGATGACTTCTTCACATAGGAACTTTAAATACTTTGTTTGAGGCCAACACTTTTGGAAAGAGGCTGCAGGCCCTGTCAGACCATTTGATACAAAGCAGTGAAACAATGCCCTGGATAATTGTACCTATTACATAGGCCAAGTCCAGAGCTCTCACACAATTACTTCAATAAGCTGCCAAATATAAGCTAGCATTTTGTCCAAGTAAGCCAAATACAAGACTTCCAAGACTGCAGGTATGTCTGACCTATCCATCATGGTCTTATAAGTATATTGACAACTCTCAATTTTCAAAAGACAGGCACGATACTTTTCAGGACAGTCCACCTTAATTTCCCATTACCAATGCACCAAAGCAATATGCATGTGCAACTATTTTGAGGTTGGACTATGTACAGATACAAAATCTGACTGCTATTGTCCGTCTCAGACCAGTATATATGGCAGGACCGTGATAAAGCTGCTCTTTGTCCAGTGGCCAAATGGTCTAATATTATCGAAATCCATAAAAGGCTTACATTCCTGAACTTAATGTGCCATCAAGAGCTACTTGCTTATTTGCGAGATTGCAAATTGAATGTCGGGTCTTGTAATGCGTACATAAATCAAACATCCAACAACTTCCTGATAGATTAAGATATCAAAGCAGTCTTTGGCATCATGAAGGCTCAACTTCTAACGTGTATCCATAGGAGTAATGATATACTTCTTCAAGAATCTTGCTAATAGATAAAGACAACAAAGCAATTTGCGGCATCATGAAGTCTCAACTTCAAACCTGTCTTCATAGGATTAGTAATAGTCTTGTAGTCTTCCAGACTAAATCTAATAATGGCTGAGTATACTTCGTTTGACACAAAGCAATACCTTCATCACATTGATTGAACTAAACATCAGGAGCTGAATTTAACTTGGCTTTAAAATCAGCTATATGTTTCTTATTAGGACTATTGGGTAGCATGTCATTGATATAAACCACAATGATTAGAGGTGCATCACCCTCATGTTTGACATACAAGCTGAATTGGATTATTCTGAAAATGTGTGTAGTCAAGTATCCACGCATCTTCTTATACCAAGCTTGAGATACTTGTTTTAGACCACATAATGTCTTTTTTAATTTGCACATTTTTTTTTCTTGCCCTTGTTACACAAAACCGTAAAGCTGAAAAACACACACTTCCTCATGTAAATCACCATTCAGAAATAAAATTTTGATATTCAATTGAAGCACATTCCAACTATTACGAGCCAATAATACACAAATGCTACAAATTGTTGCCGTATGGCAAGTAGGAGCAAAGGTCTAATCAAAGTCAATGCCCTTCTCTTGAGTATAACCCTTTGCCACCAGTTGAGCCTTATAACAATTAACACTACCATTTGGCTTACAGTTCAACTTGTAAACCCACTTGTACCAATGGCCTCTTTGCTAGGAGGCAAGTCACGTAGGAAGCAAGTACAATTTTTTATAATAGCATCATATTTCAATTTCTTAATTTTCGTGCATTTTCAAAAGAAATGGATTCATTATCATCCCACAAACTAGAAATAGCCAACACATAACAATTTGATGCATAAGAGGCGTTGTGAGTGCTAAAATGAGTACGACTAAACAAAGGTGCATTCAATTGATTGCTACACAATGTTGCCACTAGCCATTTTGGGATAGTCCTAGTTTGCTCAATCTTTGCTCTCTCATCCAAAAGTGCATTGTTTACATATACATTAGAAATAGACTGATATATGGATTCATGAGAAACATTTACAGGTTGAAAAATGCCTCATTTGGTGCTACATATGATTGCACATTATTGAAAAAAGACAACAAAGTATTAGATGTCCTAGGAGCATACATGTATCTCTTTGATACATGAAAGTGAAGGTTGAACATCTTTCACAAAGATAATATCATGGCTAATCAAAGTACGCTTAGTTTGTGGATATTATAACTAAGAACTTTTAATCTTTGCTTTTAGTATTGTAGCAATAAAAAAAGCATATTACTGCCTTATTATTTAATGTCTTATATTGTTGTATTGGTAATACAACATAAGCCAAGCAATAAAAAATACATAAGTGAGCAATAGTTGACTTTTTGTAATGCAAAGTCTTAGATGGAGTAATAGATTACAATATCTTAGTGGGACACATGCTAAGTACATAACTTACGCATAAAACAATCTTAAGTAAAAAATTGTGGCAAAGCTTGACTTTTAATTATGTATTGTGCGACCTCTATGAGAGATCTTGAAACCAGTCTTTCTCCTTAGATAGGGTGGTAAATAACTTGATTAAGCACTAATTACAAGCAGCATAAAATTCACATAAACTAAAAATGCACACTTTACTACTTTACTCTCGGATATTGGATATCTTGTGGCCCCAAAATCGGTGTTCCTGGCAGTATTTCTTTATTTTATATTGCAAATAGGAGTATAACAAAGATTCTCTGAGCTCCCTTGCTAATCCAAGTGCTTTTTGCTGTATAAATTGACAATAAGTCTCCAAACCAAATTTCTCCTTGGTTTGCTTGGAGATTGGCCTTCAGCTTGCTCCTTAAAAGACAAATTCAACCCCAAATCTAATATTGGTTGACTGGTCACTTGAATCTCCTTGAAATTCTGCAATTTCAGTTGTTGGAATTCAAGTCCTAGGTTCTCAATTCTAAGCACCATCTCGAGGCGATAGTCAAATCCTAATTTTTGTTGTGTAAATTAGAGTTTACAATAGAGATTAACTTAAATCTCTTTCTTTGAAGGCTCCAACTATTGGAAAATACTGAGATAACTTGAGAGATGGCTGGGGGATGAGAGAGGATACTGTAGAGAGAAATTTCAGAGTATCATCGCAAGAAACATTGAAAAATTATTGCTTCCCTACTTAAATAGCCAAGAAAGTTGTCACCTATAGCTTAGGACCACCATAAAGACCATTGCCCGCTCCTTACGTTGTCATTTGCACTAGAAGGACCTTGGGCTGCTGTCACCTGTCCTTGGAGGGCTCCAAATTGCTGTCACATGTTGTAGGACTGATTCTTAGTGGCTACAAATTACATTAGCAGCCTCTTCTTGCTCTCTAACAATCTCCTTCTCTATCACAATTGCTGAAATAAACTTTCATTGGCCTCTAAAAACGTTTTTCCTACTTGCATGGGCAAGTTTTGTCAAGTGACAGCCTTCTAATCCCATTTTTTGGCATTATTCAGCTTATTGATTCGATAACTGGTTTATTTTGGAAGGGCTGTTTGAGAATATGGGTACCATGCTGAAATTCTCATCATCCTTCTATCTGCAGACAGATGGTCAATTTGAGGAAGCAAATTCCACAGTGTGAGATCTTTTGAGGTGCTATGTTTCAGACCACAAGACATAGTGGGAGCAGTATTTACCCTTGGTTGAGTTTGCTTACAACAACATAGTTCATAGTTCTACGAGGAATGCTCCAATTGAGGTGGTTGAGGGTGGCAAGAAGGTACCACCTATTGTGCAAACTAAGGATAAGATCTTTGAGGATGATTGTTACGTGGAAAACTTGGATGTAGTCTATGCAAAGATAAAATATGCACTTTAGAGATCGCAAGAAAAGCGAAAGAGGGCAGTTGATTGTCATAGATGTGCTTTGTAGTTTGTAAGGGTGATTATGTATTGCTGCGTTTTGAAAATGCAAGGTTGAAAAAGATGAAAGGAAGAGAAAGATTGTATCTGAAGTTGAGTATGAGATACTATGGGCCCTTCTTGGTGTTGGAAAAGATCAGCGATGTGGCATATCAGTTGAAATTACCTCCACATTGGCGGATACACAATGCCTTTCATGTCAGTTTGTTGAGGCCTTTTCATGGTGATGTGGCAAAGGATATATGTCTGCTGAAATTCAGTCCGAGTTTGAGTGGCTGGATGAGATTTTGGTACTCGAGCAAATTTTGGCACATAAAAGAAAAAAAAGACAAAGGTAAAGTTTCTAGGAGATACTTGGTGAAATATTATTCACCAGTGGATGCCAAATGAATGGAAGAGAATGACTTGGTAGACCATCCTCAGTTGTTGTAGCTTTATCTAGATGCCTTTTAGTTAGAGCCGACTTTAGTACGGGCCTCATTAGGTTTTGTCGCCAAGTGATGATACTTTTTGCAGTTGCTTTCCTTATTTACTTATATAAATATTTTATTTTTCTTTTCTTTAGTTGCTGTTGCTTTTTACCCCCAGAGTTCTCTTGGATTAAGTCGGGATCTTTGCATGGCCAGAAGAGGCAGTCTGCCACCAGGTGGTGATACTTTTTGCAGTTGCTTTCCTTATTTACTTATATAAATATTTTATTTTTCTTTTCTTTAGTTGCTCTTGCTTTTTATCCCCAGAGTTCTCTTGGATTAAGCTGCGATCTTTGCATGGCCAAAAGAGGTAGCCATTGGGACAAATTGGACTAATGGTTTGTCTGAGCTTAGGACTGGTTCCATATTGAATGGGCATTGAAGAATATAATGCCAGTGGTTTGGGACTGTGTGCTTAGCCATTGGAGATGGTACAAGACATTGAGCTTGGCCAAGACAAAAGATGCCCATGTGAGAATGCTCACGGAATAAAAGTCATCATAACTGAGCCACATTACACTTTTTGATGTGGTTGCAATGATAAAAGTTGCTCAGAACAACTTGAGGAATGCAGGGGTCACTATCCCTAAAATTTAGGGAGTTACTATTTTGGACCCTAGAATCTGTTTGCGTTGTTATCTTCATTTTTGTACGAGGATTAATTCTTTGGTTTGTGCTGAGGTCAAATTTTGCATGGATCATGGAGAATTTTAGACCGGAAGGTTTAAACGGGAAAATTGCTACATGTATGCTATGTGGCACAAATTCCACAGAGAGAGAGAGAGAGAGAGAGAGAGAGAGAGAGAGAGAGAGAGAGAGAGAGAGCATTTAAAAAAAACGTAATAGGCATGAGGGGCAGACTTGAGAGCGAAGTTTTGAGGAGCTGAGGGCAGATTGTTGCCAGTACATTAGCTATAGAGAGTACTTCTTTGTCTCTGACTCGTGTATGGAGGTAGAGCTTGCTCCCTCTAGTCAACCCTTTCTCTATTCTCAGAGGAAATGCTCTATATAATGGGCTAATTCCATCGAAGGTACAGTTCTTTGTTTTCTTTGCACTTCTGCTGAGGCAAGAGCCTCACTGTCCATGTTGAGGAGCAGCTGTTGGCTTCTCCAATGCGGGAACTAAAGAAAATGATGACCATGCCACACAGGAACAGGGTTTTTCAGCTCTGATTTAGTGCTGTTTGTGGGACTGTTTTACTGCTGGAATGATGCTAGGATAAAAGGGTTGTTCTGGATATGATGGACAGTAAAAACAGTAAATACAGAGTTCTGCAGATTGCAATTCTGCACATGAATCATTGAGTTATAGTCACAGAAAATGCTTTCCTAAAAGGGATGTTGTTTTGGTTATGCTGTACTGTCCTTATGCAGCTGGGATTTACTCAGATAAGATGAAAACCAACCGTTCATAGGTTATGTATTTTGGAACATTTCATTTTTCTAACTTTCCATCTTTTAATTGACAAAGAAATACCGAGAGGGGCGCTGGTCTTTGGGGCCAATGTAGTGTTGAGCGAGGGAGTGAGGTCTTTGTTTGTGTGTGTGAAAAAAGACCAGGTATTAATTGAAGGAACTATCGCTTCATGTGAGTCATAGACCGGTTTCATGGTTTCATCCCCGGGATTTGAATTCTTTTTTGTAAGAATTTAAGCTCAGATAGTTTTGGGTGAAAAGGCCATACACACAGGTTTTACAGAGATTATAGGACTAGAGAGATGGCAGACATGGATAAAGGCAAAGAAAAACTCCCCCATAAAGAAGAGAGTTCTTTTTTTGCTCATAGATACCGAAGAGAGAGTATTGGTGCACAGGTGTCAGCACCTTCTAGAATAGAGATTGAACCACAGGATAAGGACTAAGAACAGGAGGACTTGTTTATGGCACAACTCCTCAGTATGGTTGGCTCTTTCGAACAGCTAGTAAAGAATCCTCGGATGCAAAAATTTTTGAAGTCACATAATGAGGATCCTTGTGCTGAGTCATCACATCATACCATGGAGTGCTCAAAAAGGCAAACCTCTAAAGTGCGTCAGCATGTGGAAAAGACACCAAACATGGAGACAGGTCCAGCGCAACAAGAAACACAAGCACAAGATCAGGGAGTGAATGGTCAAGGCAGTTATGCACAAGTGGCATAGCAAACTATTCCTCCTCAGTTTGCTACTTATCCTGGTTACTTTGGTGGTGGGTTAATTTTTCAAGCAATGGCTGGATTACCCACGGGTTATCAGGGATGCTTGCCTAGAGGGCCACGAGGAATAATACCTATTGAGGCAGCCACTTTATGTTAATATTGGTCTACAGCCCGGTTATCAAACTTTGTAGAGTCCTTATTTGATGCGCGGAGTACAAAATGCAGTGGCTGGTTTTTCTCAGCCTAGTGAGCATATGGCAGCTAAGACTGGTGAAATGAATGTTGATAATGCGCCTAAGGGACTCCCCTTTTTACAACCACCTGTCTATGACATCCTGACACCAAAAAATGCAAAGCCTAAAGACTATAAAGAGGGTGGTCAGGCATTAAAGTTTGAAACCTTGAGTGGTATGCAAGATAAGTTGAAAGCTTTGATATTTATATAGCAGTTTGATGTAGCTTACACTCGAGGGAATTTTATCGAGACTTCTAAGGTGCAGAAGGCTGCAACTTTTTTGAAAGGTAATGCTTTGCAGTGGTGGAACATATTGTTGATGCAAGGATATGCACTTGCCACTTGGGTCCATTTTAAACAGTTGTTTGCAGCCTCATGGTTAGCTAACATGTTTAAAGTAGATGCCATGACTGCATGGCATAAATTGGACGTGGCAAAGTGTGTAGATTTAGAAGAGTACAATAAGAAAATTTGGGAACCACTTTTGCCTGTGAGTTCTTATAGGACAGTGCCCCTGTCAGAACAAATTGAAAAGTACTATTGCTGTTTGCCTGAAGCCATCAGGGATTATTGTACCAAGACTAGGGTTACAAATATGGTATAGTTAATTGAAAATGTTGGTGTGGCAAATGCATTGTTGAAAGAAAAAGCTGACAGCTTTAAAGGCACTAAAAATAAGGATTCTCAGTTTAAGCAGGATCCTAGCAAGAAGAAGAAGCAATTTCCAAAAAAGACCAGCTTTACAAAGAAGTCTTTTTGGAAGAAAAGATTTCAGCAATAACCTCAAACTTTTTTTAAACAGGGCAAAGAATAGAAGAGGCCACTTTTTGGCAAATCATTTGAAGAAAGAAAGGCTTTAATGATGGCTGGGAAATGTTGTATATGTGAACAAAAAGGCCATATTGCTTCTAAGTGTGCCTGATATGGTGGGAGATCAATCAACTGATGATGCTATAGAATTGCACAGAGCTTGGGGAAAGATCAAAGATTCCACAGTGCTTATTTTCTTTGATCCTGGAGCTCGTGCAAACTTCATCTTACTAGCATTGGCAGCTAAGCTAGGTATACGTCCCGAGGAAATGGGATGAGTTGGACAGGCTGATTTGGCATGCCGAGGACATATTGAACCTATCACCCCCATTCTTGGCAAACTCCATGTGCACATTCAGAGCTATGTGGACACAGAGGAGTTCCATATTATGCCTTTAGAGGGCTGTGATGTTCTGTTGGGTATTCCATGGTGCCACAGGAAGCTGTCAAAAGATGACGTACCAGCAAGACAATAGGGTTTACGGGGAGGAACACGGAGTGAACTCGGCAAACATGGAGAAGAGAAGAGAAGAGAGAAGAAACTCTGATGAATGGAATGATGAAGTTCTGAATCATGGAGTGAATGTGATACAAGGGAACAAGGGTGCCATAGCACAAGGAAGATGATGAAGATAGCCACGAACTACGAACTGCAATGTCCTCTTGAAGGGATGTGAGGGTAGTGGAGAGGTTGGAGAGATATGGTGACGGACTGAATGAATCAGCCATAAGGAATGAATGAGAGAGTGGCCTATAAATAGGCATAGTCAGTCTAGGATAGCGCCCCTTTTTGGGGCTGCAAACCCTAAACGCAAAGTACAGAAATGCAAAAATGCAAACTGTAAGTGAAGGGTTTCTTAACACCCCCTCTCGGGCCCAAAAAGGGAAACAAGAGAATAGTGAGGTGGAGATGCAATGCTACATGTTGAAGAATGCTCATACAGCAGGTGCCACTTGGATAGTGTCCCTCGTGGGGAAATTGTTCACTTGCCCAATCGCCCTAGTACAAAGATGATGAAAACATGCAATGCATAGGAGGAATGTTGGACTTTGTGTGGTGCCGAGAACCATAAGGATATGCCCGTACTCGATCTCGGGAGATGGCTCCATGCTAACCAAGGGACGAAGGCAAGAAGAAGAGGAGGAAGAAGATGTAGAGGATCCCAAAGATTCAAGATTTCCACCGGAAAGGGAACGTGTAGTAAAGAACAATAGATGGAGTGAACTGGAGAACCTGAAACTCAACCTCGGTAGAGAAACCACTAGCTCCGTGCATCCATGCTGGAAGGAATACGAAGGCCTCGTCACCAAGTTGTGGCTGAACCTCCGAGATTCCAATCTAGGTGGTACCGGAAGATCTTGGGTATCAGTAGAGAGATGAGTGGTCGAAGACAGCCACCCCAAGAAAGTAGAGGATGGGTGAAGAACTTCATGTGGAGTAGGTTCCTCCTCTAAGGTGGGAGGTGGAGTCGTCCCTGCTGGAGTTGAAGAAGTAGATGCCCCCTCTAAGGGCAAAGAAATAACATCCCCCTCTGAAGTAGATAGGGAATCCAAAAACTCATGGATCACGGACTCCGAAATGTCTGATGATGAAGGAAGCGCTACCGGTCGTGCCAAAGGTGTCTAGGGCGCTGAAGAGCGCCTAGAGATAGCCTCTCGAACTTGAGTAGTCAAGGGTGGGGCTCAGAATGAGCAAGAGGTGGGCAACAATTGCTATCTCTCAATGGAGTAGACTGGGTAGCTGAAGAAGAGGAAGGAGTCGAGCAACCATTGTCTCTCGAAAGAGCAGATTGACGAGGAGACGGTATCAAATAATCACTGTCAGACTGTAGATCCGTAGGTTGTGGAAGCCACTGTACCTGAAAATAAGTGGGAGAAGACTGCCGCTAGCATTGCGATGATCTCTAGGAGGTCGTAGCGCCAATTGATCCTCCATGTGCTTGAAAGGACTTAGTGTGCATCAGATGCGTCTTATTGCCTTGAGCATAGTACTCTAATAGCCAATGTAGAAAGATCTTTGTGGCCCAGAAAGGAGAGGTGGCACAAGGAGTGCGTGGTGGAAGACGCATATACTCCGGGGGGGTGGGGAGCAAAGGTCGAAGTCGGCAAGCTTCGGTGGTGTGTCTGGTGATGCCACAATAGGAGCACCCAGTAGTCTGGTCATTTGTTGGTAAAGAAGCCATGGATACTAGTGTGCCTTGTTGAAGAAGGAAGAGGTTAGCCACCATGTACCACGAACTGCAATGTCCGCCTCAAGGGGTGGGAGGGCAGTGTGAAGCATGAACCGCAATGTTCACCTCAAGGGGTGGAAGGGTAGTGGAAGGGCCAGAAGTGAGCTGCAAGTGGGAGGAGGATGCGACCAGCAGTAAGAGGTTGCAGCCAATAGAAAACGCAGGTGAGGAGAGAGAAAGACTAAAAACACAGGCAAGGTAGCGTGCAAGAGAGAGAAAGATTAAAACTAGGACAGCTTGCAGGAGAGAGAAAGATTAAAAACGCAGGCAACAGGACTGTGATGACGTGGCAGGCTGTATGGTAGCAGGTCTGCACAAGAACAACAGTCGCCTGGCTGAAATCAGCTCCAAACTGCATGAAGAGAGCTGGAAATCAGGCACCAACTGATGGAGACACAATGGACAGCTTCGTCTAAGATGTCCTCCGCGAACGGGGTGTGGGCAGCAAGTTGAAACACCTGAAATCTGCAAAAATAAGATTTTGATGCAACGGAATAAGAAGAGGAGTGGATGTTGAACCAGCCATCGGTCTTTGCCTTCACCGGAGTGGAGGATCTTTGCTTCTAGGTAAGCAGATCCAGCTTTGATACCATGTCAAAAGATGATGTACTAGCGAGACAATAGAGTTTGCGGGGAGGAACACAGAGTGAACTCGGCAAACATGGAGAAGAGAAGAGAAGAGAGAAGAAACTCTGATGAATGGAATGATGAAGTTCTGAATCATGGAGTGAATGTGATACAAGGGAACAAGGGTGCCGTAGCACAAGGAAGATGATGAAGATAGCCACGAACCACGAACCGCAATGTCCTCTTGAAGGGGTGTGAGGGTAGTGGAGAGGCTGGAGAGAAGTAGTGACAGACTGAATGAATCAGCCGTAAGGAATGAATGAGAGAGTGGCCTATAAATAGGCATAGTCAGTCTAGGATGGCACCCCTTTTTGGGGCTGTAAACCCTAAACACAAACCCTAAACACAAAACACAGAAATGCAAAAACGCAAACTGCAGGTGAAGGGTAAAGGGTTTCTCAACAGAAGCATGCTATCTTGGATACTTACAATAGAACGATTACTCTTATACATAGGGGCAAGACTCGTGTTAGATGTGAAGCTTAAAGGAGAGTTTGTTCCAGTTGTTTTTGCTTCTGCAATTACTTTTGTAATGAAAATTTATATTTTTGCGTACTTAGTTTTTGCAAAGCAAGTTAGTGAAGTTGACAGTAATGGGTCTGTACTAGATGAAAGTAGAAGGGCTTCTTGGATAAATTCAGTGACTGTTTCTTAGATTCGTTACCAGGAGAGTTACCCCCTGAGAGACCTAAAGATCATACCATAGATCTTATTCCAAGGACTAGTCTGCCCAATAGGCGACCGTACAGGCTCAGTGCAGCGCAGCAAGAAGAGATTATGACACAGGTTAATGAGCTTTTAGAAAAGGGACTAATTCAGCCCAGTAGTTCTCCGTTTTGTTTACCTGTGTTGCTAGTTCAGAAAAAGGTTGGCTCTTGGCAAATGTGTATTGACTACAGAGCCTTGAATAAGAACACGATCAAGAATAGGTTTCCGATTCCGAGGATAGATGACATCCTTGATCGATTACAGGGAGTAGGAATGTTTAGCAGGATAGATTTGAAAAGTGGGTACCATCAGATTAGAATCATGCCAGAGGATGTCCATAAGACTGCTTTTAGAATGACATTTGGTCTCTATGAATTTTTAGTCATGCCATTTGGATTGACCAATGCTCCTGCTACGTTTAACAGGATGATGGATAGAATTTTCCGCCCTTATCGAAGATTCTTTGGCACATTCTTTGATGATATGATTATCTTTTCAAAGAATGAAGAGGAGCATAGAAAACACTTAGTTACAGTCTTTAATGAGCTTAAGCATGACAGATTGCTCATTAATGGCAAGAAGAGTGAATTCTTTTTGGAAGAGATTCACTTCCTTGGACACAGTTTCTAAAGATGGTGTGAAGATGGATCTTGCAAAGACAGAAGCAATTGTCTCTTGGCCAGACTTGAAAACTGTTCATGATGTCCGCAGTTTCCTTGGTCTATGCTCTTACTATACAACACTGGTATTGTATTAATGCAGAATGTCCGAGTTGTGGCATGCGAGAGTAGAGTACTTTTTGTCGTTGGAAGGACTTACCAAATTTATGAGAAAGAGTTATTGGCTGTGATCCATGCACTCTCTAGTTGGAAGAACTATTGCTTGGTGCTGATTTTGTAGTGCAAATGGATCATTAAACACTTAGATACTTTCTCACACAGGCTAAATATAGGCAAATTTCCTATCTATGTTTCATTTTCAGATAGTGTATGTGGAAGGCAAGAAGAATGTAGTTGCAGATGCTTTATCTCGCAAACCACGTGTCAGTTGTTTCAATTCTTTATCACCATGAATTGGATGATATGAAAGAGCAGTATATTGATGATGAAGATTTCTTTGAAATCTATGAACAGTTGATCAATGGCCAACATCATGATCATTATGTGTTCAAAGAAGGCTTTATCATGATGCATGGAAGACTATGTGTTACAAAACAACTAAAGCCAAAAGTTTTATTAGAAAGTCATGCTCCACCGTATGTAGGACATCGTGGTATTGATGCTACAGTCAAAGCGGTAGAGACTTTCTTCTATTGGCTTGCCTTGAGATCTAATGTTGATGCATATGTTAGATCTTGCCTTGTATGCCAAAAGGTCAAATTTGATAGATAGAAGGCACCAGGGTTATTGCAACCATTGCCTATTCCAGAAAGGCCATGGGAAAGTATTGCCATGGATTTCATTTTTGATCTTCCAAGAACTTCTTCAGGGGGTGATGAAATCTGGACTATCATTTGCAGATTCAGCAAACATGCACATTTCATTCCTGTAAGGAAAAAGGTTAAGTTAGAACACATGGTAAAGATATTTATGCATAATATCTTCAAGTACCACGGAATTCCACGGTCGATTGTTAGTGATAGGGACCCAAGAATGACTAGCTTGTTTTGGAAAGCATTGTTTGGAAACATGGGCACTATGCTGAAATTTTCATCTTCTTTCTATCCACAAACTGATGGACAGTTTGAAGAAGCAAATTCAACTGTTTTAGATCTAGTGAAGTGTTATGTTTCAGACCATAAGACTTCTTGGGAATACTACTTGCCATTGGTTGAGTATGCATACAATAATACAGTGCACTCATCTACTGGCAAAGCACCTTTTGAGATTGTGGAAGATGGAAAGAAACTACCTCCCATTTTGCAGACAAAAGATAATATTTTTGAAGCAAATCGTTACGTAAAAGATTAGGAAGAAGCATATAAGAGGGTAAGTATGCCTTAGAAAAGTCATAAGCTAAACAAAAAAGAGTTGCTGATAGTCATTCTCGGAAACTCTTGTTCAAAAAGGATGATTGAGTCTTATTGCGTTTTGAAAAGGCACGTTTGAGAAAATAGAAGGGCAAGGAAAGTTTGTTTCCAAAGCAGAGTATGCGTTACTATGGCTCTTTTCAAGTCTCTGAGAAGATCAATGACGTGGCATATAGGTTGAAATTGCTAGAGAATTGGAAAATTCATAATGCATTTCATGTGAGCCTATTGAGGCCTTTTATTGGTGAAGTGCTAGAAGATATGGTTCAAGAGGAATAGGCTGAAGTAGAGGAATTAGATAAGATTCTAGTTCTTGAGCAGATCTTGACACATAAGGATAGGAACTTGAAAGGTAGAGTTATAAGAAGATTTTTGGTGAAGTTTAAGAACTATTCACCAATGGATGCCAAATGGATGGAGGAGACTGAATTGGCAGATTCGCCTCAGCTATTGCAACTTTACTGAGAAGCTTTCTTAGTGGAATCTACAGTGACTTAGAATGCTTTTTGAAGCAATGTACATTCTCTATTGTACAGTTGAATACTGCATCTCATTGAATAATGCACAATGTATGGTTTACACTTAGCATTTACATGTGTATCATTGAATGAAATCTCAGTGCTTTGAAGTTGTATTTGTTACACTTCAGTTAAATGATTATACATGTTGTGACACTAATAGTTCAGGGATACATGCTATTGCCCTATGTTGCATCTGGAAACATGTATATTAGAAAGGCTCCTAGTAATCATAGTTGGATACAAGATGTGATCCTCCACCTATGTGAGACTTGAACTTGCAATGGCACAAATGGTAGTGGGGAAACTCCTACCATCACCGCGTGTCATCTGTTAGCAAGTGATACATGCGATGAGACTAATAACATGGAGAATCTTGTTATCGTTGTGTGTCATCTGTTAGCATGTGTGGTATGCAATTGAGGTCGCTTGCTTCTTTCAAGAGGGGGGTATGTCACCAGGTGGTGATACTTTTTGCAGTTGCTTTCCTTATTTACTTACTTAAATATTTTATTTTTCTTTTCTTTAGTTGTTGCATTTTAGCCGGGATCTTTGCATGGCCAGAAGAGGCAGCCATTGGGACAAATTGGACCAATGGTTTGTTTGAGCCTTAGGACCGGTTCCATATTGAATGAGCATTGAAGAATATAATGCCAGTGGTTTGGGACTGTGTGCTTAGCCATTGGAGATGGTGTAAGACAATGAGCCTGGCTAAGACAGAAGATGCACATGTGAGAATGCTCACAGAATAAAAGTCACCGTAACTGAGCCACATTACACTTTTTGACGTGGTTGCAATGATAAAAGTTGCTCAGAACAACTTGAGGAATGCAGGGGTCACCATCCCTAAAATTTAGGGAGTTACTATTTTTGGACCCCAGAATCTGTTCGTCTCATTATCTTCGTTTTTGTATGAGGATTAAATCTTTGGTCTGTGCCAAGGTCAAATTTTGCATGGATCATGGAGAATTTTAGACCGGAAGGTTTAAATGGGAAAATTGTTACATGTATGCCATGTGGCACAAATTCCCAGAAGAGAGAGAGAGCATTTAAAAAAAAAAACGTAATAGGCATGAGGGGCAGATTTGAGAATGAAGTTTTGAGGAGCTTAGGGCATATTGTTGCAAGTTCATCAGCTATGGAGAGTACTTCTTTGTCTCTGTCTCATGTACGGAGGTAGAGCTTGCTCCCTCTGGTCAACTCTCTCTCTATTCTCAGAGGAAATGCTTTGCATGATGGGCTGATTCCATCGAAGGTACTGTTCTTTGTTTTCTTTTCACTTTTGCTAAGGCAAGAGCCTCATTGTCTAGGTTCAGGAGCAACTGTTGGCTTCTCCAATGCAGGAACTAAAGAAAGTGATGTCTATGCCACACAGGAACAGGGGTTTTCAGCTTTGATTTAGTGCTGCTTGTGGGACTGTTTTACTGCTGGAATGATGCCAGGGTAGAAGAGATGTTGTTCTGGATATGCTGGACAGTAAAAACAATAAATATAGAGTTCTGCAGATTGCAATTCTGCACATGAATCATTGAGTTATGGTCATAGAAAATGCTTTCCTAAAAGGGACGTTGTTTTGGATATGCTAGACAGTAATAACAATAAATACATAGTTCTGCAGACTACAATTCTGCACATGAATCATTGAGTTATGGTCACAAAAAATTATTTTCTAAAAGGGATATGCTGGATAGTAAGAACAATAAATACAAATTCTGCAGAATGCAATTCTGCACATGAATTATTGAGTTATGGTCCAGAAAATGCTTTCCTAAAAGGGATGTTGTTCTAGTCATGTTGTACTGTCCTTATGTAGTTGGGATTTACTTAGAAAAGATGAAAACCAACTATTCGCAAGTTATCTATTTTGAAACATTTCATTTTTGTAACTTTTCATATTTTAATTGATAAAGAAATACCGAGAGGGGCGCTGGTCTTCGGGGCCAATCTGGTGTTGAGCGAGGGAGTGAGGTCTCTGTTTGTGTGTGTAAGAGAAAAGACCATGTATTAATTGAAGGAACTACCACTTTATGTGAGTAAGACCGGTTTCAGCAGAGCAAGGGTCCAGAGTATTGCTTGATGCTCAAGGGGGAGGTAGCACTTCCACTCCTTTAGTTATGGACAACTCTCATATGTAGTGGATCTTAGATGTATTCAACATGCATCTAAGGTAGTGCGCTGACAGTATGTTTGCTATGAGGTCACTACTTAGTGTACTAGTCACTGTAAGATATATGCAGATGAGTATAAGTTTCACCCGAGCATTGAAACTATACTTATGCATCAACTTATGATGAATTTAGCATGGAAGTTGCCTCAATTTTGAGACAAATTCTGATCAGTTTCAACTCAGTTTTTGATCAACTTGAGAACCGTTTATGTTCACTTTTGGGATTAGTTTTGTATCAGTTTTTGCATTGATTGCTGGTCAATTTTGCAATGAATTTGTGATTAGTTTGGGTTCACATTTGCATCAGTTTGTGATCAGTTCTCAGATCAGCAAGTGATCAATTTATGATCAGATTATGCTCAGTTTTCAATGGTTTACATCTGGTTTCATGGGCTACATTATATGTTATGATGCCATTGATGTTTTAGCTATGGTTTATACTTGGTTATGCTATGCTATGGTTTGGTTTTGCTAGATGAGTTGAGCTCATGAGAAATAGACAAGTCACATGATAATCTGGCAATGTCTTTGAGATTCTTTGTGAGTCTTATGCTATGTTATGATTGTTGGTAATTTTCAGCATATGTTAGGTATATGGAATGGTTGAGCAACAATGCGCAATGTTGTGTTAACTATGATGCTTGATGGAAATTCCAATTCAGTATTTTGCTTTTGATGCATTTGGCAGTGCAATTGAGGACGATTGCAAGGATTTTAAGTGGGAGGGCTGTCATGAGAACATGTATTTTTGAAACCTCACTTAACATGTGGATTAATTTTTAATCACATGGTTAAGTAAATATTGCACGTGTGAGGTGTAACTGGGGTTAAAGTAAATTTACGAGCTTGGGACCCGAGAAAATCACGGGATGTCAAAGGCAAAAGTTGCTATAAGCTATGTCACATAGATACTTGATGGTACCTAGTGCCAGTTGTTGGCCTAGGCCATTCATTTGGCCATAAGTGTTAGTTGGTGACAATAGGGAAGTGACGTCTAATGGTACCTAACGACAATCTGATGGTCAAAGATGGCACAAAGACACTGGGAAATGGAAGTTGCCTAGCAAATTTAATTATTGTCTAGTCAAATTATTTTTCAGGGCACTGAAATAATTATTAGATTAATTTTCAGTATTTAAAGATTAAAAATTAATATTTAATTATGAATAATCCTGGAAAAACTATTTGGGAAGGTTGCTACTTGTAAAAAATGCCTATGCAAGACTAAAAAACGTCTTTAGAGGCCAGAGAGAGGCGTTTTTAGTGTGTTTAGCTTACAAGAGAGAGAGAAGAGATGTTGCTGGTCTGATTTGCAGCCATTGGAGGACCTTCTGAGGTAGCCAGGGACAAGAGAAGACCAATCAAAAGCAGGTCACAGCATCTACAAGCAATTGACAGAGTAGTAGCAGTAAATGACTGATATTCTTTAGTTCTTTGCATCTACAAGTTGTTGAGACAGGGCAGCAGTAGTAAATGACAGATTTTCTTTAGTTCTTCGTGAAGAAAGTCTGAATTCTCTCTCTCCTTAACAGTCTCTCTCATCTCCCAGCCTTGCTCCGAAGATTACAATGTTGAGATCACCAGAAGCTAAGAAATTTCAGATTTCTCTGTTGTAAATACTAATCTGCAGTAGAAATTAGGTTTTAGAAGGAGCCTCGGGAAGTGTGCAAAAAATTGGAAGCTCTAAGACTTAGATTCATGAGGGCTGAAGCTGTTTTTAGCCTGTTCAAGTAGAGGGACCAGCAAATCATTGAATTTGGGGCATTTTCCATCTCCATCAAAGCGGGTGAAGGCCAATTGATTGCCTGAATCAAGGGGCAAATCAGGTTGAAGATTTGTTGGTCATTTTGGACAGCAAGGGGAGTTGGAACACCGAAAGGGATTGGGAGAATCCCATTGTACATCAACTTCTTCTTCAATTATGTTAAATAAATACCGAAAGGGCCGCCAGTTTTGGGGCCAACAAGGTGTCCAATGTCCAAGATTATATGGTAAAGTGTGCATTTCAGTTTTGTGAATCCGTTAATTGCTATAAATAGTGCTTAATCAAGTTATTTACCACCTATCTGAGGAGGAAGGTTGGTTGCAGTCCACTTTACATCCTTACAAATTTTCAGCGATGCTTATAAACTCCTTGAAGCACAAAAACACTTTGGACTTTGCTTTCAAACCATATATCTATGCATGCCTAGAGTAGTCATCAATGAAAGTCACGAAGTATAGATAGTTACCAAAAGAGTGTTTATATTGAACCACAAATACCATCTGTACAAGGTATAATTTACTAGTAGCTCTCTATAAATGTGTTTTGTAGGTACCTTAAGAGTAGGCAATAAAGATACCATATTAGATTTTTGTAACAAAGTTTCAGACGGCCAAAACGTGTAAGCCAAAGTTTTGCATTTGAAATAGCTTGTGACTTTACAACTGCACATGCCATGACTTTCACACATCTACCATAACTATTGAGCTTGTACAATCATGAACTAGATTCAATAATTATATCAACACGTGAGAGATCATGAACTGTACATATATCATCAATAAACTTCACAATCAAGCCGATTATAATAAGTACAAAAACTGATTACAAAATCTTCTTGATCTTTGATACATACAAAGTATATGTATGAATCAGCCTTTGAAAGCCCAAGGGCAATAGAGCACATTTTAGCAAATACTTAATTCAGCTTAGTAGTAAATTCAACAACAAAAATTCCTATATAATTGGAGCTAGAGTGCACCACATATGACACTTGTTGGCTCGAAAGCTTGGCGCCTATTAAGGTATTTCTTTAGGTTACTAATGCATGCTCGAAATTGGTTACAAATGACTATATTTCAATGATTTTTCATAACGTAACTAATCCATGGGTGCACAATGATCTTGTCATCTTCAACGTTGGCCTTCAACCAACTTTAGAGAATTCAAAAATGTGAATGAATACTTCAGCTAGCCAAATCCTAAAAATTATAGCCAGTATTTTAACCCAATATCGTAGAGCATTTGCCTAGATAATTGTTGTGCATAGTTTTCACACAATTCCATATTGTTCCTTTGACAGACAGAGAGATTTCTTGTGATGAAATTGTGAGAATGTCACTTTCTTTGTGACAAACTTTTCCAAAAAACACCCTAGGCTTGAGATCTCAGAGGAGAAGAAATGATCTCAGCCTGTAGTGATGTAGTAACTTCTTTTCTGGATATTTTAGTTCAAAAACAGCAATATATCTTCCTATAAACGGAGTTACAAAGTTGCCCAATGGATTTCCCATGCCAATAGGAGAAGATTGGCTATTGTCTACACTCCATTCATGTTGGCAACTCATATTCCGTGGTTGAAACCTGCAATTTCTATAGCAAAGAGTAGAAGAATGGCTTACTCTAATCTTGGGATGCTTTAAAAAATGAGAGAGGAGTCCCAAATAGCCAAGATAAGCTTTCCAAATGTCTAACTAGCTATTTTTTAATTAGATCACATTTTTGATTAAGGGCTAATTAATGACTTGGTCATTAATCATAAGTGAGCTACTCATGATACTAAACTTAAGCTAAGGGTTTACTTTATATCTTGAGTGCCCTAAGTGAGTTGCTTATTGGGTGAAACTTTTAATCTAACTCAATTTGAAGGTGTAAAATTTTAGTAAAATGAAAGTTTCACATTGCACCTTGTTACGTTTACCTTTGTATTCTTGTCCATTATATCATCAATGTCAAATCTTCACTGCTAGTGCAATAGTCACTATGCCAAGAGTTGGGGGTACCAGATTTAAAGTTAATTTTAATTTAAAAACTCTGTGAAGTTTAATTAAATCATTAAGTTCATTTCTCATTTTGGTGACACTGTAAGTGTGAAAGTACTACTATCAGTAGTAGTCAATACAAATTTCCCAACTTCTTTGACAAGGTGAGAGGAGTTAATTATTAGATGTGATAGTATTGCCTTTAGGGGTAGACTCAATAGAAGTGAATAGGCTCATTGAGAAGTGATATGCTTAGGGGTACCATTGTCAAAGTACCATACATTTGAATCCATAGTAGACATGCAAGAAATGGGAAGTAGGCAGCTGCATGGAGACACTGGAGAAGAGCTATCTATAGCGAATGCAATTGTTTAGAGGCCTAGATGATGTGGCAACTGCTGCAAGATTGCATGGATAGGCCATAGAAGAGTTGCCGGTAGTAAATGTAGCAATCTAGATAGTGTGGACATTGTCCGGAGCTGAGCACAAGCTAGCAGCACCACATATTGGTATCTGCCAATGGAGGGATGTAGATAGTAGTAGGAGAATTGCAGGAGTTGATGGAGAATTTGCAAAAACAAGGATAGACTAAGTGGAAGGGTAGCCTCCTAAAACGAGTTCTTTTTATAGGAGGAAAGGGAGAGCTAGTGCAAAAAGGGAAATCGGAGTTGTTGCATCCTTGGACATATGGTTGGGGGTTAGTAATATTGGTCATAGTGATCAAGAAGTGACTTAGAATGAACGCACTAAAGTGCACTTCGGAGCTAGGGCAATTAAGTCCTATTTATAAAACTCAAGGCCCTGTTGTGCACATCCATTGTTTGATCACTACTCTTGGACTCTTGGCCCATTGGTTGACGCATTTGTACATCGGGATGGTGTGGATTGGTGGTATGGGATGCCAACCCTTGAGATGTGGTCATGATCTGGAGTGTTGCTAGCTCCCAAGCTCGGGGGTAAGCCTGTAAGGCTCTATGGTTAGGAGATGAGTTTGATGTCTAGTCCCTTTTATTTGTGGATATGGCTTGTGTCGAGTCTTGTGTGCAGGTTGGATCCTAGGGGGAGGTTTCAGGAGTAGCACAAGACAAGTGTCTAGCCACATGTTGTGAGTTGTGACAAGTGGTAGGACACTTGGAAGCTTGTGTGACGAGTGTCCTGTCCCTTGTCTACGGCCTTCCATTTTGGGCTGAATAGTCAAGAATAGAAATAGCTAAATTTAATAAGCACTAGTAGAACACGAAACTTACTATGTTTAGAATGTCATCCCTATTTTTTAGGACTAGTATTTTTAGGTCAATCCTAGGGTCCTAAATTTTAGGGATCTCCTAAAATTTACAAATTTCCTAAAATTTAGGGATCTCCCAATATGGGTGTCATGCGAAAGTTCTTTACAAGTATATTATGAAAACAATGCTAAAATCTTTGCACGAGTTTTCTATGCAAAGATGCATGCAATTTAATTTTTTAGCTGATACATGCACGTTGTACAAACATTTCATGATCATGCCATCTGGTTGTTTGTAATTGTTTGTTTTGGCGGATTTAGCCCATACTTCAAGGCATTAATCCTCTGTGTGTGTATGCTTGACCTTTATATGGTTGAGTTCCGATCATAGGTCCCCAATTCGGTCATATAGGTGAAAATATGTATTTTTCTTTAACCCACTGCGTGGGTCTACCATAACCTGTGACCTCTTATTAGTGGTTAGCTCTAATGCACTTTTCTTTATATCTAGTAACTGCAGATTGAATAAACAATTAAATATACAAAATAATAGAAATGATATAAATTCTTTTTGTATTGTGCTATGACATCCCACATCTTTGAAGATGTCATGTAGGAGGTAACTGTTGGAAGGACTTTCTTAGAGATGCATGAAGGAGAGTTGAGTATGCTTGGGCATTCACAATCTCAATCGAGGACTACTTATAGTTGTCTTCATCCCAATTTGATGGAGGAGGAGATGGTATTTAGGGTTGCAAGGCAGATCTTGAAACGATGTACCAATGTCGTAGTCATTTGAAATGTGGATTTAAGCTGTACCTTAATGAAAGAGATTATGGAAGAGTTTGAACACTTGATAACTAGATAATTAACATAGAGCAGCACTTAGTAAATCCCCTTTGAATAGTGGTGAATGTCAAGGTTCAAATCATAAGGAGAGGGATGGAAGGAGTAGTCCTTAATGAATTTGTCCATTTGATGATACCATCAATGAGGAGCTTGCCTGAGCCTACAACAAGCTTTACACAAGGAGAATGCCTTATCCTCATGGCTTGGTCCAGAGAAGCCTAGAGGCTGAGCCACGAGACTTACTAATCCAACTAACCATTCAGAGGACACTCTTCACACTTGTCTAATAAATTGGGCAATTGTGATGGGCAGCCAGACTCCACAGGAGATGGAAGGATATGAGGTGAAGCTTCAATTGTGAGGATAGACTTCCATGGCCCTATAGTGGCAGCTCCCTTGGACATCTTTCATGCACTTGATTCTGAGGCTTTGTATGCAATCCTCTCAGCTCTCACAACTCTCTTGAGACTTCTCCACGAACATGATTGCGCGGCTTTGTATGCAATCATGAGGTGGTAGTCAGTGTCAACCTTTTCTACACAAGTGTTGGCTAAGATTTCTTTTGCCCTACTCACTATCTATTTGCATGTGTCTTGAAACTAGCCTTCCTTTTGTGGATGGGTGGTAAATCCCTGATTACAACTTAATTACAGCAGCAAACAATAAATGCAAATCTGAAAATACAAATTTACCTACTGATCTTGGACATTGCACACCCGATTGGCCCCAAAAAGTGACACTCCTTTCGGTATTTCTTTAGCTTTATTGAAGAAGAAGTTGATTTACAATGGGATTCTCCCGATCTCCTTCGGCAATCCAAACTCCCCTTGCTGTCCAAAGTGACCAGCAAGTCTTCAATCTATTTTGCCCCTTGATTCACACGCACTTAATTGGCCTTCATCCACTTCATAGAGGATGGAAATGCCCCAAATTCAATGGCTAGCTAGTCCTCCACGTGAATTTAGATGTAATTCACCTTCAGCCCTGAAAAATCCAAGTCTTGGAGCTTCCAATTTCTGTCATGCATCTTGAGGCTACTGCTAAACCCTAATTTCTGCTGTAAATTAGGGTTTGCAACAAAGATATTTGCAATTTCTCAGCCTCCAAGGGTCCAAATGCTGAGATCTCGGTGCAAGGCTGTGAAATGGTTGGGACATGAGAGAGAGAGCTGTAGAGAGAGAAAATTCAGAGTTTTGTTGCGAAGAATGATTGAAAATCAGTCAAATGCAGCAGCTGCCCTACCACAACAGCATTAAATGCTGTTGCCTATAGCTGAGATATCCAAATCAGCTGTCACCTTGTACCTGAATGCAATCGCCCAACTGTGGAGGGTCGGAATCTGCAATCGCCTCCTCAAAACTCACTCGTGACTGGCTGCAATGGCTGAAAATAGGCTGGCCATGGCTACTCATAGCTATTCGACATTCGCTACAGTAAGAATGATCTCGTTTTTCCTCTTCTTCAGCCTTTTACCAGCGTGTATGGGCAAGTTTGCCAAGTGGCAGCCTTCCCAAATGGTTTTTCAAACATTATCCATCATTATATATTAAATTTCAGCCTTTAATTACAGAAATTAATCTAATAATTATTTCAATACCCAAAAAAATAATCTAACTGGCTAATAATTAAATTGGCTAGGCATCTTCCACTCTCGAGTCTCTTTGTGCCATCTTTGACCATTAGATCGGTGTTAGGTATCATTAAATGCCGTATCTCTCGTGTCACCATCTGGCACTTATGGCCAAATGAATGACCTAGGCCAACAATTGACACCGAAAACCACCAAGTACATGTGCAACAAAACTTATAGCAACTTTTGCCTTTGACATCTCGTGATTTTCTCGGGTCCCGGGCTCGTAAATTTACTCCAACCTCAGTTGTACCTCACATGTGCAACATTTACTTAATCATGTAATTAAAAATTAATCCACATGTTAAGTGAGGTTTAAAAAATAAATGTCCTCATGATAGCCCTCCCCCTTGAAATCCTTACAATTGTCCTCAATTGCACTGCCAAATGCATCAAAAGCAAAGTACTATACTAGAATTTCCATAGGGCATCACAGTCAACACAACATTGTGCACTGCTGTTCAACCATTCCATATGCCCAACATATGCTGAAAATTACCAACCAACATAACATAAGATAAAACTCACAAAGAATCCCAAAAACATTGCCAGATTATCATGTGACATATCCGTTTCTCATGAGCTTAACTCACTGGCAAAACCAAACCATAGTATAGCGAAAACCAAGCATAAACCATGGCTGAAACATCAATGGCATCATAAGACATGTTGCTGTCCACAACACCAGTTGGATACCACTGAATATTAATGATTATACGTTTAAAACCAACATTTGATAATCAGCCCCTGATGATCATTAACTGATGCTACACCAAGCATAACCAATGTCATACCAAGCATAAGTGATTACACACCGAGCATAACGGATGCAAATGTACAGTTTCAAAGCTACAGTGAAAACCATACCTATATGTATACCAAACATAGTGACTAGTACATTGAATAGTGATCTCCTGGCAAACATACTGTTCAACTATAGTACTCTGAATGTATGTTGAATACATTCGAGATCCACTACTTCTATAGTTGTCCATTACTGAGGAGCGGAGATGCTAGCTCCCTCACAAGCATCAGGTAATACTCTGGACCTCTACTTTGCCGAACCTGATTGAGCCTGAACCAAAGTCGGCTCTAACTGGAAAGCATCAAGGTAAAGCTGCAACAACTGAGGATGGTCTACCAAGTCATTCTTCTCCATCCATTTGGCATCCATTGGTGAATAATTCTGAAACTTCACCATGTATCTTCTGGAACCCTTACCCTTGATCTTCCTCTCTTTGTGTGCCAAAATCTGCTCTGGTACGAGTATTTTATCGAGCTCTTCAACCTCTGGCTGAATTTCAGTAGATACATCCTTTGGCACATCTTCATGAAAAGGTCTAAACAAGCTCACATGAAAGGCATGTGTACCTGCTAGTGTGGAGGCAATTTCAGAATATAGCACGCATTACTAATCCTCTCCAACACTTGAAATGGCCCATAGTATCTTATAGACAGCTTTGGATACAATCGCTCTTTGCCCTTCATCTTTTTCAGTCGTGCCTTTTCAAATCGCAGCAATACATAATTGCCCTCTGCCAAGTGCAAATCAGTTGCTCTCTTTTGCTTATCTTGTGATCTTTGAAGCACATACTTAACCTTCTGATAAGCTGCATCCATGCTTTCCACATAGTGATTAGTCTCAAAGATCTTATCTTTTGTGTGGAAAATAGGGGGTACTTTCTTACCACCCTCTATCACCTCAAAAGGAGCCTTACTAGTGGAACTATGCAATGTGGTGTTGTATGCAAACTCAACCGATGGCAAATGCTGTTTCCATTGTGCTTTGTGGTTTGATACATAGCACTTCAAAAGATCTAAGACTGTGGAATTTGCCTCCTCAAACTGACCATCAATTTGTGGATGGAAGGATGAAGAGAATTTCAGCGTTGTGTCCATGTTCTCAAACAATCCTTTCCAAAACAAACTTGCTATCCGTGGGTCACGATCACTAATGATCGACTCTGGCATACCATGATACTTAAACACAGCTGCATAAAAAGTCAAGTTATCATAAATGGGCTGCTGCAAAAAGGGTGCATGGCTGTATTTGCATAAAAACCAGCACTATTTGAAGCACCTACATGACCAACACTAAATCCTTGTGCTCCAACAGTCCCTGGGGGTGCCAATACATATCTATATGGCCCGCTTTGTGCCCCAAGCATCATGCCTATGCTGCCGTACATGGGATTAGGCATTCCACTTGCATTACTCGGATACATTGTGTGTTGTGAGCTATGCATTGGCTGTTGCATACCATAGGGATTTGTGCCAGACATTCCTGTATGCAGTGCCTGTCCAACCATAGCATGAAAAATGGTATCACCACCACCAAAGTATCCTTGCTGTCCCATACTTGCATGGGCATAATTGCCTTGCTGCCCATGTTCCCATGGATTGGCACTACCAAGTTGGCCATGCATTTGCACTTGCTGCGCTACGGATACCAACTGTTTGTGCTCATTAGGCATTTCGGGCTCTTCTAAAGAAGGCTTAGGCATTTCCTTCGGTTCTTGTGGCTGTCTTGAAGCTATAGAAGGTGTCTTCTTCTCTTTGCCTTTGTTGTCCTTTTTTGGGGCATTCAAGAATCGAGTAAACCGGGGATCTTTTGCCAACTCAGCAAAAATATTTGCTGCTATACGTATTCGATCCTTGAAGCTATCATCAAATTCTTCAGCCCCTTGCTGGTCATCAGCCTCTTTATGTATTGAAGTGCCAACATTTGGGTCATTTCCCACATTTTCAGCATGCTGTCCATGCTGAGAACCATGCCCCAACATCAGTCTTTGCATTTCTCCTTTCACTACATGACTTGATCCTATGTCACCATGTGAAGACATGCTTGCTGAATTCATTGCTGAGAACAATTTCAGCAATAATGCAATAGTCCCAAGTTGCAATCAAGTACCATTGGCCCACCAATTCAAAGGATTTGATGGTGTCCTGGCAATGGAACCATGAAACCAGCCTTCCTTCCGTGGATGGGTGGTAAATTTCTGATTACAACTTAATTACAGTAGCAAACAATGAAAGCAAATTTGAAAATACAAATTTACCTACTGATCTTGGATAATGCACACCCATTTGGCTCCAAAAACCGGTGCCCCTTTCGGTATTTCTTTAGCTTTGTTGAAGAAAAAGTTGATTTACAATGGGATTCTTCCGATCCCCTTCTCAATCCAAACTCCCCTTGCTGTCCAAAGTGACTAGCAAGTCGTCAATCTATTTTGCCTCTTGATTCATGCACTTAGTTGGCCTTCACCTACTTCATAGAGGATGGGAATGCCCCAAATGCAATGACTGGCTAGTCCTCGACCTAAATTTAGCTGTGATTCACCTTCAGCCCCGAAAGCTCGAAGTCTTGGAGTTTCCAATTTCTGTCACGTTTCTCGAGGCTATTGCTAAACCCTAATTTCTGCTGTAAATTAGGGTTTACAGCAGAGATATTTGCAATTTCTCAACCTCCAAGGGTCCAAATGCTGAGATCTCGGTGCAAGGCTGTGAAATGGTTGGGACATGAGAGAGAAAGCTGTAGAGAGAGAAAATTCAGAGTTTTGTTGCGAAGAATGATTGAAAATCAGTCAAATGCAGCAGCTGCCCTACCACAACAGCATTAAATGCTGTTGCCTACAGCTGAGACATCCAAATTAGCTGTCACCTCGTACCTGAATGCAATCGCCCAATTGTGGAGGGTCAGAATCTGCAATCGTCTCCTCAAAACTCACTCGTGATTGGCTGCAATGGCTGAAAATAGGCTGGCCACGGCTGCTCACAGCTATCCCACATTTGCTACAGCAAGAATGATCTCATTTTTCCTCTTCTTCAGCCTTTTACCAGCATGTATAGGCAAGTTTGCCAAGTGGCAGCCTTCCCAAATGGTTTTTCAAACATTATCCATCATTATATATTAATTTTCAGCCTTTAATTACATAAAATTAATCTAATAATTATTTCGATGCCCAGAAAAATAATCTAATTGGCCAATAATAAAATTGGTTAGGCATCTTCCACTCCCGAGCCTCTCTGTGCCATCTTTGACCATTAGATCGGCATTAGGTACCATTAAACGCCACATCTCTAGTGTCACCATCTGACTCTTATGGCCAAATGAATGACCTAGGCCAACAATTGACACCGGATACCACCAAGTACATGTGCAACATAACTTATAGCAACTTTTGCCTTTGACATCTCGTGATTTTCTCGGGTCCCGGGCTCGTAAATTTACTCTAACCCTAGTTGCATCTCACACGTGCAACATTTACTTAATCATGTGATTAAAAATTGATCCACATGTTAAGTGAGGTTTCAAAGATACATGTCCTCATGACAATGTCCCCATGCTTGGTTCTCCTGTAAGAGCGTCCTATTTGCTGTGTTTGAGAGTGAAGCAAACCCATCAAGCTTGGACCATTACGGTCCTATGAGCATCTAGTGTTTTTGTGCATGTTGCCATGTCATGGTGTAAAGAACACATTGTCACTTTGATATCAATGTAGCATCCGCATAGATCCAACCTGCACACATGGCGTGAAATGAGCCATATTAGGATAGGAAGGAAAAATGGAAGGGTGAACATCAAGCTCATTCCTAACCTAAAGCTAGTTTTATAACAAATTGTTCCTGCACCATTTTTGATAGTGGTTTTGATATCTTTATAAGGTGATTGACTGCATTAGAGTTGTGTGTTCTTTCAAAGAGTTAACTTATGCTAGTAGTTGAGACATTTGCTCTTCCTTTAGTTACAGAAGGTTATATTTAATCTGGTTCAAATGGTACCTCTTAAGTATTCATGGCATAAGTATCTTCACCATTGTGTGCAACCTCAGCTGGATGTCATTGCAGACTCTCTAAGAACTCAACCATCTCTTCGAGCATTACTTCTATTTGATGCTTTGCGATCCACACGACCAGCTCGCTCAGAGGGTAGCTGTTCCACAAGTGATTCACCAAGGTTTAAATCCAGTGCAGATATGCTCACCGATGTGCTTCTTTCCAGGACTGCCAGGTGGAAACAGCTGGAAGAGATGGGCTATTGGCAGAATCGTGTCAAAATTGCTCTTTATCGCACACCAGATTTGACAAAGGCTCTAGAGAAGATATTACCGGCCCGGCTAAATGAAGTTGTTGGTGTTTGCCACATGAAGGTTTACATATTTGACAACAATCTTTTAATGAGTGGTGCAAATCTGAGTGCATCTTACTTCACCAACCGGCAAGACCGATACATATTGCTACGGGATTGCCAGGATTTAGCTGATTACTTCTGTAAAGTGGTCGAAACAGTGGCTTCGTTTTCTTATCTTCTTAACAGTGAAGGTGTGCTCCAAAGCAACACTGCAAAAGTCGATCCTCGTTCAGATCCAGTTGGTTTCCGCAGAGAGCTGTACGAAGCATTGGAGAGGATTTCATTTTGTCCCTTGGATCAAGATTCAGCAAGAAGTTCGCGCTCAACATGCTCTCAAGGTGGATTATGTCTTGATGGCTGTTATGCTGATACATGGGTGTTCCCAACATTGCAAATGGGACCTTTGGGGATTTGTCAAGATGAGATGTGTTTTCTCTGGCTGTTAGCAAATCTACCAGCTGGGTCATTTGTGGGTTTTGCTTCTGCATACTTCAACTTGACTAGAGAATTTGAGGCTGCTCTACTACAAGCAGCGACAGATAAATATTTTAAAATATTAACTGCAGCACCTCAGGTGATTTGCTAATCTTATTGATGTCGTTATTCTTTGTCATGTATTTCTAGGAATTATATATAGTGTGCTAAAAAGTTCTTCTTGGAGCAGGCCAATGGTTTCTATGGTTCACGAGGACTTTCTGGTTTAATCCCCAAAGCTTACTCATTGTTAGAAAAGAATTTTTATGAGCAGACTCGTGAACATATATCTGTGGACAATGTTTACCTTCCATTTGAAGGCAACATTTTAAATGCAAAATCTGGAATTGAGTTGTTTGAATACAAGAAGAAGGATTGGACATTTCATGGAAAGGGACTTTGGATCTACCTTCCCAATGCTGGCTCCCTTCCAAGTATAACATTAATTGGTAGCTCAAATTTTGGGTTTCGATCTAGACAGAGGGATTTAGAAGCCCAGCTTTTTCTGATAACATTAGAACCCACTCTCAGGAAGAGACTCCAACAAGAAAATGATCTCCTCTTTCAACATGGCGAACGTGTGCACCACACACTGTTTCTGGATCCTGATCGATTGGGTGGAAAGGTGTCTTTACTTGCTGCACAGCTTGTCAGAAGCTGGCTGTGACGAGAGGTGTTGAATGTACAGTTGGATAACATTTTCTCAGCTGTAAGAACAAATGTGACCGTATACTTGTGGTAGGCATTCTGTGCAAAAATTAACGAAGGCAGTTGACTTCAAGTTTTTTGAGTTGCCAAGCAGAGAGCTTCAACTTGCATGAGTTTATTGGTGAATTGGAAGCAGTGGCTACATAATTGGGTATTCCAGAACTGATATTCACCTGCAAACCTAACAGGGTACAGCAGGTTGGTACAGCATGCCAAATTGCACCTGAAAGATATATGACTTTGAAGGTGAATACTCTTCTCAGCAGATTCTTATAAACAGCATGAGCACATGCTGTCTGTATCTTGTTGCCAGTTGTATGTAGAAGTCTAAGATTGTACAGTTGTCATTTGAGTTGAGAACTATAGCGATTGATTTTTCACAGCAATTCAGATTTACATTTGAACTTTTCATTACAGATCTTTGCCTCTGTTTTTTTCAACTTCTAGTTAAATTCTAATGCATTATTGCAACATGTGCAAATGTTGGGGTTGTAGATTGTATGTAAGGGCATCAACATATGGGTTGCCTGGATCAGGAAGCACCCCAGCCAACCCCATGGGATGTATGTGTGATGTTATTATTTGTACTTGAAAGATGAACTGCTCACAGCAGTCATTGTTCTAGTTGCTTATGTGTAAATATCAAATCTCCAAAAGGCACAACTCCGATAGAATAAGAAAATCCAATTGCAAAAATGACTCCTTGTGAACCACGAGCTCCATGCATATGAGTCAAAGTGGGGTGATGCATCAGTGGTTACGAATGAGGGGGAGTGAGTTCACCCTACTATCTCAATGAGTGGCTCAGTATTGTTGTCTGAATGGAATTATCTTTAGTCTGGGGAAGACAATAGCTCTTTCTTTTTTTCTTTTTTTGCTTTGTAGTGGGTATTGATGGTGCAAGCATCTATGGTGCTCTGGGGATACTTCTTGACTGATAGATCTGTCTCAAGTTGCGAGCTAGAAGCTACTAACCAGCTGTGGCAATAGAGAAAATTGATTTTAGGTGGAAGTTTAGTTTATTTAAGGTGGTTCTCTATGTGAAGTTGAAAACCATGATTCCCATGAATGTGCACACAGCCAATGCAACCATAAGCATCATAAGATGAATTGTTATACTGTTTGGAAAATAGACGTGTCCACCATTACACCCAAGGTTAAAATAAAGAGCTCTCTATCTTTAAATAGCATATAAAATTATTCCCGGTTATACTACTTGGAAGATAGACATGTACATCATTGCATTCAAGATTAAAGTTATTGTTGAGCTTCCACTGCCACCAAATTTCAAACAAGAGCAGAAATTCATGAGCTAGGTATTTGGACCAATTATTATCACCGATCCATGCTATCCCTCCTTTGCTCAGATGCCTTCTTGAATTTGGATTTGATAGTGCCCTAAAAGCTCCCAATAGAATGCCCATTGTTTGCACACCTTCCATGTTCACATCAACACATCCAAGTATTGCTATTGGAATGATTTGTAACAATGCACAGAATACCAGAAACATAACCTAGTAAGTGTTGCCAACAGAGTAGTAGTAATGAATCAATTACTCTACAGCCAAGAGAGAGGGATGGCTAGGGGAAGAAATTCTGCCCCCCTCCCCAAATCTCCTTGATCTATGTGCATGTATCTACATGCCTTCACACCTCTTGGATCCAGGGAAAGCTATGGTTCAACTATGTGATAATACTTTGCTAGATAGAAATAGACCAAATCTACTTATGGGCCCTTCGTTAAAGAGGAGTATCTACTCTATTCCATGATACATACTTCTTATTTGGTAATATCTAATTTACATGCATATTTTCCCACATGCTTCCTATTTGCACTTAGGTTATGGTGTTTATCCCTACCCAGGGATAGACAGACATATACAAAAAATAATGTGTTTTTTTCACATCCAGATATTTGAAGTTACTATTGACGCTGTACCCATACTCATATCAAAATCTAGTTATGACAAGGAAGTTTATAGGAGTACTTCTAGGCAAGGTGCAAATAATCTATATTACAAGTATTTCACTCTTCTTTGTGAATGAGATTGGGTTATGAGATCTCAAAGTCATACGTTCCAAGAAAAGTACTTTATTTTGATCGTAAGGTGGACCTTTTGCCTACAAAGAGATGTGGAAGAATATTTTATACTTATTTCAACCCATTAAGGCTTAAAATCTGACATTAATGGAGGATTCCCTTTCAATGAGGAGTAAGGAATGAGCAAAACCATAGATGAGAAACTGTATGGGCAAATAGATGTAAAGCAACCCAACAAAGGCATTGTATATAATCATAGAAACACACAATGGTTCTCTGGCTAGAAATAATTTCCCTTTTTGAAGATATATTTCATGAAGGAAACCTAAAATGCAGTTGCCTAATCAAAAGAAGATAGTTTTTGCATCATTATATAGCTATAGAGAAATGTAACTTGCCCCTTTATAACCTTGGATCTTTTACAAAATGATTGCTCTTATAAATGACCACTAATTAATGCCATAACAATGGATTTTAAAAAAACCTAATGCTTGTAGTATCCTTGCAAGACTAGTTAAGATCAAAGACAAAAACATGTACTAAGTTATATGAGTTAAGGATCGAGTCTTGGACAGAATAAGAGAAGCACACAATCCTCTCTAATTAGAAATTACAATAGCATGTTGAATAGAAGACAATTTTAATACAAAGAAAAGGTACCACTTGATAGCTTTGATACAAAGAAAATGCAGCTTACACTTTCACACCCTTTATGACATAGCTCCTAACAAATTTGATACAAAGTACCTTGCATTTTCGCACCCTTCCATGGAGGAGGAAAGAGTATTTGAAAAACATACTATTCCCATATCCTCATTAAGGCTAAAGCAAGGCTAGTTGTACCCTTGCTATTGCCAAATGTACTATCACAAACCCTTAGGGCATTACTAAGTTTACATGATTAGTGATAGCCCAACCATGATTGGAATAGCTAAACCTTTGTGAAAGCTTGTTGGTGCATAAACTCACGAAAAACTTTATCAAGGTTCAAACCTAGCAAAAAAATGTAGTACATCTAGTTGGAAGGGAGATATGTTGCATGTTTTGCTCTCATTTTTCAAAATTTTTGGACATGAACTCGAAAAAATAACTGTCTAATGCACCCCTACTTGCATGAGATCCCTCTATGCCCACATGGAACATGCAAGATTCATTGAAAATGGCAATTCTGTCCCTCATAAGCACAGGCACTTTCTCTATCACAAATAGAGGTAGCAATAAATCAACCTTTTTCTACCTTAGTGAGTTTAGAATGCCAACAAACCACTTAACCACATTGATATACTTATTCCTAAAATAGATTATTCCTCTTTGAGAAGACATATCCCCCCTATTGCATGTGAACTCATAGGACACATGATATTTATGTCCACCAAGAAGCTTGACCTCTATGAATCTTCCTTCTCTTTCAAGGATAGGTCTGTACCCTTAGCAACAGGCTACACACTAGGAAGTGGCCTAGGTGGCGCAATCACTCAAGTGTTGTATACATTCTAAATATATGAAATAATAAAATCATAAAACCATATGAATAATTTTTGCGAACACCTCAAAGGGCCACCTATAGGTCTAGGGTAGGTATATCGATCCCAAAAACAAGGCCTATGTATTTCATATTACAATAGACCACCTTTGGGATTAATGAGTACTCCACATTGTCTTTTGGATCCCTCAAGTAGACAAAAAAATGTGACTTTTGCTACAAAGCCTTTCCCTCGAATCACCCATAAAGGCTTAACATCTATTAGTTCTTTAATAATTGGCATCAAATCTCTTAGCCCCATCTATTGAACTTGTATTTCTCTCTTTGTTTACTATAGTGGTCACATACTTTAGTCTCTAACTATCATCATCTAGCATAACATAAAAGTGAAGAGAATACACAACTTGAAATAAATAGCTACCTAGATGGCCTCAAGAAGACTCAACTCACCTAGTGTTTGTGCTAGCATTAAATTGGGAGGAGGGTGGTGTATCTTGTGAACTCATCTTGATTGAATACTACAAAGAGAGCCTTGGAGCATCACTTTCTCTTAAGGTAAACCATCCATATTTAGCCTAAAATTCTTGTCTCCTTTATCTTGAACTACACCCATTTCTTTAGTTTAATTAATTCATGATGAATAATGTTATTATTTAAAGAACACAGTTGCTCAATGGTTTCCATGAATAACTCTAGCTCTAATTTAGTCATATTAGATGTCTCCCTTCCCTTTACTCTTCAAGATACTATTTTTTTCATACACCACTTTGGGACCTATGTAGTTAGGGGGCTATAGTCATTGACCACAATTGGTATTACATTGATAAGACTAAAATGATTTGATAATAAATATATTCTAGATTTAAAAGAAAGAAACATGAAACTTTGTGCATGCATGTTAGAGTAGTGGTGTGGCTCAAGTGTAATCAATTTGAGACAGGTAGCTCCCTTGATAGGTCTTGCATGTCCTCAATTGTCTCCTTGCAAGTTGTGAGCTCTGTTTTCTAGAGGCTCTTTGTGGTGTGGCTCCTAAACAGGTACATTCTCATTCACGTGTATTGGGACCTACTTGCATGGAATATTACTTTACTCAACTTCCTTGCTTCGTCTTCTATTTATAGCCATGATGCTTCTTATTATCATACACAACCAAAACAATGAAATCAGAAATAAATGCAGACTTGATGCACTAAGCAGGTCAAACTCTCGAGTGTCCTTCTGTACTAAAAAAGAAGAATTTAACAGTGCATATAGATTGAGCTTAGAAGGCTTGAACCCACACCATCTTTATGATTGTGATGTGCCCCCAAACCTATGACTGAGTGTCTTCAAAGAAGGTTACAATGGCAAAGGTCCAGTGAAGGCTTGCTTGATTCGCGATGACCTGAGAGCTAAGTGAAGACATTGTACATCCACATGTATCACGAGAAAAATGTTATTAATGGGAGGTTTAGTATAGCATTTGCAAGAGGTGTTGCTATGGAGTTTGGAGAGAGAAAGAGAAAGACCATGGAGACCAAGGAACACATTGCATGGGTATCTTTTGCTGAGAATATGATCAGCTTGTTGCAAAAGAAAATAGACATGGAAGGCAAAAAGTGACGATGGCTGAAATTGAGAGTGATTTCGAGGGCTTGTTACATGGTATTGAGGTGAATGTTCACATCCACAATAACGTATTAGATGCGGGGAAGGTGGAGAACAATTCATATTCATATGTTGCATAGGTGGATGCATTGCATGTAGGGATCGCAGATAGGTGAACGGTAGAGCTCGAGTGGAAGCACACAAGTGGAAACAAGAGCAAAGCAAGAGCTATGGCGGATGGAGCAAGAGAACAAGACATTGTATGTGAGAACTCCAACAATCACAATGTGTGACCGGCCTTCCCTTATTCAAATATCACTGAAAGAATAAAGAATGAAGTGATAATAATGGGTGTCCACCACATGTAGTGTACATATGTGTAGATATTGTGAGTGTAACGAGTACAAGAGCGCTTAGACACATGCATCTTTGTCCCCAACAACCTCCCACTTAAAGACAAATGCGCCCCTAGTGAGGAGACAACAAGAAAAAAATGAGAAAGGACAACTGTACATAAAGTACAATAGGATGATGAAAGACGTCATCTCATCCAATGCCCATCAGCTTCCTGAGGAAGGAAAAATACTTTGCTAAGAGACTTTGTGAGAATATCTATAGGATTTTGGTCAGTTGAGATCTTGACAAGCTCAATGGACTTATATTTAATGACCTCTCGGATAAAGTGGGAATGCACCTCAATATGCTTTGTCTTCACATGGAAGATCGGATTCTTGGTGGCCAACTAAATAACACTCATAAAATTCGAATGCAGTGTAGGGACCACATCAGTAAGGCCTAACCAGAGAGCCTCTATAGTAGATGGGGCCATGCATTTTTGCACCTTGGACATCCAAGAAATAGCACCTCCAGCAATGAAGACATAGCCAGAGGTGGACTTCCCACTGTCTACATGTCCTGTATAATTAGAGTTAGTGTACCCCAGAACTCTTGTATCCTGGTCACCATAACATGTGCGCATATCTATAGTGCCGTTAAGGTGCCTCATGATATCCTTCATGACATCCCAATGTTGTTTGCTAGGTTTATCTATATATCATGTCACAATGCCCACTGCAAATGCTATGTTAGGATGAATGGCTATCATGGCATACATCAAATTGCCCACTACGGATGCATAAGGAATCTTGTCTATCTCGGTCTTTTGCTCATTAGATTGCAGATAATTGGCGTGACTAACCTTCACATGAGAAGGTAAATGACATCTGTGTTGGACCTAAAATGGGCCTCTGACACAGTCTCTAATGGGCCTCTGACACAGGACCTAAAATGGGCCTTTGACACATGCTCTAATGGCTCCATCCCATGTTTCTAAACATGCCAAATGACCCTACACAGCCTTGTAGCTAGGAGCATTTGGGTACTAGAAATAACTCTTCTAATTGTTGTGTTTTTAGATGCAATTTAGGATTGTAGTCCAACTAATTACCCCTCTCAACTCCAAGCAGGAGTTTTCCACACGTAGATGATTATCTCACCTCGAATCACATACATAAAGGGTGCCCCCAATTGACTATTGTGGCTTGTGTAGCTCTCCTACACCCTAGGGATTGGCCCCAGGATGCGCCGTTTGAAATAGATAAAACATCGTAACATACTCCTCTCTTGATACTTATCGTTCCAGGAGACTTTTCAAAATCTCACACAATCTTTTCTCCAACAATAAACACACTAACCTACAACTAGGGATCCTCTTCCACTCCACATGGGTCAATAAGTTTTTTAAGCAATTGCTATGTATCCAGGAAGTTTATTATGATACCATGCTTTTATGCTCTTTCCACGTAAGGTGAAATGCTCTAAAGTGCACATACAAAAGAAAAATAGCATCATGTTCCATGTGCACATCATATCTTTTCATGCCTTGAACTTGTCCATTAATGATTATGCCTTGAAGTTCAAGAGTATTGTGGAAGCTCTTGGATCTAGTAATGTGGTAGTGAATGATAATGATATTGTGTGTGTATGCTTAGATGGACTTGGAGATGAATGCAAGAGCTTTAGGTCATCTATAAATATGAGGGATGATATCCATGATTTCACAGAATCGATTTCTATTTTGCTACTTGAGTAGAAGAATCTTGGCTTGGATTTCTCTTTCTCTCAAAGTAAGAACAAGTTTGAATAGATATTTTACTCTACTAGCAGGGGTAGAGGGCATCATAGTAGAGGCCAAGGTGGTGGTATGGGGTCAATATTATGATACACAACAAAATAAAGGAGGAAAATATCAAGGAAGAGGGAGTCAAAGAGGCCAAGTTGTAGATTCTAATAGGCAATAGAATTCTAGTGATAGCAAGGAGTGTTAGCATTGTGGTAAAAAAAGGCCACATTTCTAAAAAATGCTTAAAAAAGAAGGCTGAAATTAGAAATGTAAAAAAGGAGCAAGGTAGCTATGTATCGAGCAACAGAAAAAACAATGATGACAAAAGTTTTTCTATGTAGCACTTTATGAGTACTATGACTATTGATGGTTCGTCAAAGAATGATTTATGGTATATAGACTCCGGTGCTTCTAGCCACATGACTTCACATGGAGAGTAGCATATTCTAGAGTCTCTAGGCTATGTGGAGATAGGGGATTATATAGCTCACCTCAGTACTCGTGTTGGAAATATTCCTTTGAGCAATTTTTAGGATGGCAAAACTAAATACTTGGCTGATGTGCTGCATGTATCAAATATGACAAAAATTTGAATTTTTGTTTGTCAGATGGTATAACAAGGATTGTAGGTTCTGTCCACATTTGATGGTTGTTATGTAGAAGATCTGAAAAATGATTGTAGATTGATTGGAAAAGGGAAACATCCTTGCAGGTTGTTTACTCTTGATGTTAGTCTACTTGAAATGAATGCTGGAATGTTTGCACAAGGTTCATGTATTGTGGTGGCTAATATTGGGAAACATCCTTGCAGGTTGTTTACTCTTGATGTTAGTCTACTTGAAATGAATGTTGGAATGTTTGCACAAGGTTCATGTATTGTGGTGGCTAATATTGAAATTTGGCATAAGAGAATTGGTTATGTGAATGCGAAATAGTTGAAAGATATATAGTCAAAACACATTATGGATAGCTTGTATAATATTAGAGTTGATAGGATGCATAAAGTATGTGAAGTATGTCAACTTGGAAAGCAAGCAAGACATGCATTTTCACATGAAAAGCATGTATATAAAAAGCCACTTGAATTGATACATTCTAATGTGTGGGGTCCCACAAGAAGTCTAACTTTGAGTGGTTGCAAATATTATGTTTCCTTATTTAATGATCATACTTGGAAAGTATAGGTCTACCTTATGTACGAGAAAACTGAGGTGTCCACTCACTTTAGAAGCTTTAAGGTTTTGATTGAGAAGGAGACATGGTTGCATATTAAATGCCTAAGATTGGATGGAGGGGGAGAATATCTCTCCAATGAGTTTTTTATTTTTTTAATGGAAAAATGGTATATAGAGGTAGTATACATGTGGATATACTATATACATTATGAGCATGACACCCACTATTGCTGCAAATGGTATGATACTCAAAGAGAAACTTACGGGTAAAAAGTTAAATTAGTCCCACCTGAAAGTATTTGGATGTATTACTCATGTGCATATTCTTGATGAATTGCAGAGTAAATTGAATCCTAGAGTTTAAAAAAAATGTATTCGTTGGATATTCTCTTAAACAAAAGGGATATAGATATTATAATCCTATTACACGTGAGTTGAGAGTTAATAGGATGCTATTTTTGATGAAATGAGTAGTTGATACAATAATGTGGAGAATGCAATTGGGGTTAATGAACATGAGTGTATGGTTGTGCAAAAAACGAGCAAGTAATCATAAACATTAGGTGTACCACAAGAGTTTCCTTGTTATGGTTATGTTGATAGACCTTGGAGTGGTAGATTGAGGTTACAAGTTAGTCCACCAAGTACATCATAGATGTCATGAAAAGGTAAAGATAAATTTGAGGACTCACCTATTGTGATAGATGTATCATTAGGTGTCTCTCATATTGATGCTGATTCAGATGGCTCTTAGTAGAGCTTGGATGAGGAGATTGGGATATTGCTTATTAAAACACTTGGTATGCGAAAGGCACAAGAGGATGCTAAAGGACTTGATAGTGATCTAGGTCAACATAAGTCAAGTAGAGTGAGAAAGCCAACACATCAATTGATATATGGTAGCTATGTAGCTCATCACTATGCATATATGGATAAGGTTGTGTAGAATGAGGAACCCACTTATTTTGAGGATGTAGTAGATAAGGAGTATTGAGATCATGCTATGGATGAAGAAATGGTTGCACTTATGGATAATAACACATAGGAGTTGGTGCCCTTATCGGAAGGTAAGAAAGCTATTGGTTGCAAATGGGTTTACAAGGTTAACAAACATAAGTTAGATAGATGTATTGAGCGCTATAAGGCACAACTAGTTGCCAAAGGGTATGCACAAAATCATAGTATTAATTATAAATAGACTTTTTCTCCAATGGCTAAAATGGTCACTATAAGGTTTGTTATAATAATGGCTACATCAAAGGGTTGGATCATGCATCAAATGGATGTAAAAAATGTTTTCTTAAATGAGAGTTGCAAGAGGAGGTTTATGTAGAGGAGCCATGTGGTTATGTAGATGAGAGTCATCTAGATTATATATGGAGGCTTGGTAAAGGACGTATGGGCTAAAGCTGGCACCCAGGGCATGGCATGACAAGATTACAGAATACCTTGTCAACATTAGATTTTGCAAAGCATTGTATGTTTGTGAGAGTGATGTAGATATTGTGGTCATTAATATATACGTGGATGATTTAATCATTGTGGATGATAGTGAGACAAAGATTGACCATGTGAAGGGTCCCCTCAAGACCAAATTTGAGATGAAGGATTTGGAAGATCTACACTATTTTTTTGGCATAGAGATAATCAGGACTTCAAGGAGTATTTGGTTGTCATAGAGATAGTATGTGTTGGATATATTGAATATGCATGATATGGCTGAATGCAAGCCTATGTATATATCTTTGGATATTAATACTAAGCTTACTACCCATGAGGGTGACTTGAGTGAGTGTGTCACTATGCATTGGAAATTTGTGGGTAGCCTTATTTATTTGAGGATTACTAGGCTAGACCTAAATTACATAGTTGGTTTGGAGAGTCAATTTATGTAGCTTTCACATAAGCCTTATTTGAATGCAGTGTGGCACACATTGCACTGTGTCAAGTCCGCATTGGACTATGCCTTATTCTATGATACAAGTATACCATTGGACTTGTATGGTTGCACAAATGTAGATTGGATTGGTAGTATTTTAGACAGGAGATCTATAAGTGGTTTTAGACAAGAGATCTATGAGTGCTTTTATGTTTCCCTTTGGTAGTGTTGCTATTACTATTTGGAGTAGTAAGAAACAACTGATAGTTGGATTGTCTAGTATAGAGGTTGAATACATAGGTACTGCAATTGTAGCATGTGAGGTAGCTTGGTTACATAAGCTACTTAGTGATTTGGGAATGCAAGTGGATAAGAGATTATCATCTACTATGATAGCCTTAAGAGCAGTCAATTATCTAGGAACCCAACATATCATATGTGGACCAAACACATAGAGGTCCATTACCATTTCATTTGGGAGTAGGTTTTGGCAAGTGATATTGACTTGGTTTATGTTAGCATCATAGAGGATCAAGCTACTGACATTTTTAGCAAGGCCTTGGGAGCTGACAAGCTTCAATGCTTCAAGATTGCAAGTTCAATTTTATTGTAATGTAGAACAGGGATCGTAGGTTTGGTAGAAGCCACATTTGGATGCATTGTAGTACACATTGCGTTATGCCAAGTCCACATTAGATGATTCCTTATTCCATGATATAGGTGTACCATTGGACTTGAATGGTTACACAAATGCAAATTAGGCTAGTAGTATTTCATATAGGAGATTTACTCGTGGTTTTATGTTTTCCTTTGACAGTGGCATGGTTATTTGGAGTAGCAGGAAACAACTAACAATTTCCTTATCTAGCACACAAGAAGACTATAGAGGTGCTCTAATTGTAACATGTGATGTAGCTTGGTTACACAAGCTACTTAGTGATTTGGGAATATAGGTTGATAAGCTTCAATGCTTCACGACTATGCTTGGAGTTCATGAGCTTATGCTAAGCTCAAGGGGGAGTATTGAGATGTTAAGCTCTACATGAGCTGGCATCCACTACGTGTCTTTGTGATATGGAGATATATTATTTACTGGTATGTTAGGTGACCCGACATGAGGATACACTAGTGATTCCACAATTGGACTACACCTAGGTAGTCCATCCTTAATTATGGAACATTCATTATGCCATCTCTTCTTTTCTTAGAAAATTCACACTTAGTAACTACTTGTTCATACATTATGGTACTTTTACATTAGTCTTTTACCATGTTGTAGACTTAGTTCTTTTGTGTGGAATAAGAAAAAGAAAGAATAAGAAGATTTCAGCCCTATCTCAAGTCTCGGTAGTCATGTGTATGTGCTCTTGGTTTCTTTCTCTCACTCCCCTCATGTCTATTTGTAGAGGTGAGCACAAGCTCAACCACTAGGACCCACAAACCGCTTATTGTTCAAGAGTTTCAAGCAAACACTTATGGCTACCTCTCACATAGCCAACGTGCTATCATTCTCTATGAGTGTAGTGAGCTTACCTTGATGCCTGATCAAGTTGCTTCCTCTCTCAAGCACTCCGATAGCTCCACAATCCAAGTGCAAGTTTCAAGCAAGCTCCATCCTCAAGCTCCACGCTCCACGCTCCACACTCCAAGCTCCATTGCCGCGAGCAAGAGAAGAGAAGAGAAGAAGAGAGGAGAAGAAGGAGAGCTTCTCCACCACAGTCCCTCACCCTCATACACTCATTCCCTCACACTCTTACACTCCCTCTCTCAAGCACAAGCTCAAGCAAGCTAGAAGAAGAAGAAGAAGAAGAAGAAGAAGGAGAAGAAGGAGAAGAGAGCTACTTTTGGCCACATACAAGAATGAGCTTCTCATTCACTTTTCAACTTTATATACAATACCCTAAATCCCTTTTGGCCAGTCATCCCTTTATTCCCTTTTTTACATGGCAAGCCATGCGCTCTTTTACAAAAGTATTGATTTGCACTTTTTCTTGTGCGCCTTTCTCCTTGATTTAAGACTTTTTTGCACTTCTTGTGTTTCCATATTTTTCTTAGTGTGCCTTCGTCTTCCGTTTCACTTTTGCCTTGGCTTTGTCTTGTGCTTTAGATTTTTTGGATTTTCCACCTTGTTCATTTGAGGGTTAACATTACCCCCCTCCTAGACGAGTAGGAGTCCCATGGCACTCACTGTCGTAGGTAGTAGGCTTTGGTATGCATCGAAGATGTGGTTGAAAGGGACTACTGTGGTTTGCCATGGATGAGTTGTGGTGGTCATTAGGGCCAAAAACGCTTCAAAAATGGCACTTGTAAGAAAGTGATTTAAGTTGCTAATTAGTTGAGGTTTAAGAAGAATAAAACCTCTAAATTTGGTTGTCTAGATGTGATTAATGAGAGAATATTTGGTTCATTGAAGAGGTCGGCCATTAATTGCCCTCATCTTTTAATCCAGGTCAGGGGTCACCTTTTCGACCGTTTTTGTCTTGGAACTCGAGAGATTTTGTATTTTCGAGATTTTTGCACGAAATTCACATTTGTTTGCTCTCGTGTTTTCTTTCTACACACTATTCTCTTTTGCCATTCTTTTTATTGCACTTGGTTCCTATCACTGTGAGATTATTGCTCAGTTCATTTGCTAAAATGTCTAGCAATACCTCTTCAAATAACACAGGCGCAAGCACACGTAAATACAAGCTAATTGTTCAGCTAGATCCGATTTACACATCTTGGAGAATTATACATCATCGAGTATTGATAGATGAGATTGAAGCCAACATGTTGCGAACACAAGGAATGAAGCATATAGATTTGTGGGTGGATGGAAATATTTATCCCAGGGATCCTTCTACAGGTAAACCACCTCCTTTTTTCAATGTCCATGACTATATAAGATATGTTGGAGAAGGTTACAATGGGATGCTTGGCTACTGTATGAGGTTATACTCTGCATCTTACACATATATAGCTCAAATGCACAAAATGAAAAAAGCACTAGAAACTACACAAACAAATATTTTAGAGTTGACAAGTCAGATTGATGTTTTGAAAAATGTTAACAAGTCATTGCAGGATAAGCTAACACACTTGAGAGAAACTCCAGTAGGATTTAGAGAGAGGAAGAGACCATTAAAAAATATAACCAACATGTGTGAGAGAGCAAAGAAAAGGAGACTAAATCTTACAAAGAAATATGTCTCTAACATATTAGACATCAATATCCGAGAGAATGAGGAAAGAATCAAACTTTTGAAGGAATCCATGAAGAAGAAATATATTTTGAGGAATCTTAAGTCACCCAAAAACGCGGATTTGAGAGGTCCAACTCTCAAAGAGTTAGTGAAGGACTTAAAAGGCACGGTGAAAGCAAATGAAATTGTAGAGACGTGTGATACTATGGGTATAAGTCGGAAAGGTTATCGTGCTATCTCTGGATCATGGTTTAAAAATCTTAAACGCAATAGGGTAACTATATTTGGATTGCCCCGAGCCCTTGCAGTTTCGACTACAAGAATTGCCATGAATCGCAAGATTCCACATGTTTTTGGAGATTACATTCACATCGAAAGGTCTATGTCCTATGAAAAATATAAAAAAATGTAATTTTTTATTACAATGCGTTTAACAATATATGGGTTGATCTAAAAAAGGTGCAAATTGCAATGATTCACATGTATAAAATCACAGTAGAAGAAAGTTATGGTGTTCTAAAGTTTTCCTTGAAGTTGGATGAAGCACATATTCAAAAGGGACAGAAGATGAAAAGAATTAGCATTTGTCTCATGAATATGGCATTGGACCATAGCAATGGTGAGGGCCAAGCTTCATTGCATAAGATCCAATCCAAGATGGAGATTTGGTGGATTGGTGCAACTCAGGTACCAATTGAAAATCATCAAACGTTGAAATGGTTGTTCAACCATACAGGTATTCCAAATATCATTAAGTCTCAAAGTGAAGGTGAAATGTTGGTAGTTGATGGGGTTGGTAATTTTAATATGGAATGGCATATGAGTGCTGATTTAAAAACTATCAAATGTATGCTTGGAATATGTAATGGTGCAAATGCAAAATATCCTTGCATTTATTGCATGGAAAGTATTGGATCCAAAGATTGGAGTAGTTTGCAACCAGTAAGAAGAGCCCCAAATAGAGACTCTATAGATTTGAGTAAATTTAAAAACATAGAAGACATCTGGGATTCCATTCTTTCAATCTCTCTTAAGAATGTTCATATTTGTACTTTGCATGCAGAGATTAGAATAATCGATAAGCTTCTCAGGTTGCATCTTGACTACGCATATTCCATTAAGCCATTATCTTTATCAGATGAGTGTATTGATAAATGCGATGCATTACTATTGAAAATGGGATTTCGTGGAGGCCAAGTTCACTTGAGAAAGGATCCAATACTTTCAGGAAAAACAAGAGATATCTTGGCCGATGTCTCTATGGGAGGCTCAAAAGCTAGATGATTCTTAGGAAACCATTCAGGAAAGCATGTGAATGCGGCTTGGGAGTGTTGGAGAGAGCTATGTGAGATCACAACAAATGTTGCAAGCACGCTGAGGCTTGCATTTCTTAGAATGGAGGTTTGGATGCACCTTGATGTTTTTCTGAAACTCCTCAGGCAACATAAGACAACATATACATATGCGGAAGAGTTCAAAAGATCAATCACAAATCTTGTTCAGGCGATAAAAGAGGCATGGGGAGAAAAAGATATCACTTTTTATCTGGTAAAGTAACAATTATTTAATATGGGTTTATTTTGACAGGTTTTTCAATTGGTATAAAATAAGTGTTACTTTGTATTGCAACATATTCTTCATATTCATGGGCCTTACTTTGTGGAGAAGCATGGCCCCTTAGCAACTTATAGTAGCCAAGGCATGGAGAAATCCCACTATCAAGCATGCATAAGTTATTTTCGAAGCACAAGGCATGGGGGAGGAGTTACAAAAAGCAATGCTTTGGAGGAGTTATTCAATTGGTTTTTTCGACGACAACTTCAAAGAATGCAGATAAAAGATGGCAATGACACATGAGCAGTCGCACTTTTATATATAAGAAAGAATATATACAAAGCTAGCTTTCCAAAACTCTCAGATTCTTTTCCTCCTCAATAATCTTTCCTCTATAACGTATAAATTTTCTCCTCTTATAGCTAGCTATAGATTTTACATCAGTTCGGTTTGCAGTCAAGGCATAGGATGTGAACGCCAAAAAGCATCTTGCTCTAGAAGCAGAGTAACCTAGACCGTAGCCAAAAATCCTAATTGCTGCAGTCTTTTCCAAAAACATTACTTTGTGGGCATTATATTGTAATCCCGAGAAACCTAGAAGCCTTGTAAGAGCTTTAATACAAAGTATGGGCCATGCTGCATCCCCTGAGAAACTACTATGAAGTACTACAAAGGATTTAGGGTCAATCCTAGCCAAGTAGTGGCCGAGTGCAATGTCTTTCAATCAATTGCTGTTCTTGGACACACGGCAAGGGGGGTTATGGGATCACCTCTTCTCTGAATCTCCCCATAATGAATTCAAGCTCAGCCTTCTCCCCCTGCCGGTCTTCTTGTTGTGCTCCTTCTTCAAAGCCCATTGCGTCAATTTCACTCTAAATTCCCATGGGCACTCATCCCTTTCTTTTACATGACCGGCCATTGTGGCAAGGTCCTTTGTCTATTCCCCCTTCTAGCCTTACACCTCTAGCCTACACCCATTTAATACTTTACAATTGGCACAAGAGGGAGCATGGCACTCTTTTACACGAGCTTTTGGAGTTTTTTGAGGTGCCTTTCATTTGAAATTACTCCTTTGGCCCGAGCTTAGCTTTAGAGGCCGCTTGCATGTCTTTGCTATTTTTCCATCCTCTTTCCGCTTTTTCATTCATTCTTCGGACTTCTTGACTTGGGGTTAACAGCATCCCTCTAGCTCCCATTGCAGGTCTAAAGCATACCATTTTCGCAAGAAGGAGGAGTCGTGGTCGTTAAGCTGTTTCAACTTCTCGATTTCTTGGTTTATGGCCATGCTTGTATACTTGCTATATGAAATAATGAGACGTTGCTTGATTGCTTGCTCCTGGGATATCTCAGTTGCAATTAACTCCTGAGTTGCTTCTTGAGAAGCCTTAACGAATACAAATTCTGACGCCTCCCAAGAGCAAGGGAGTGTTCGTACTTCCGTTGCTATAGGTTCTTCCAAGAGGCCTAAGTACAGTCGATCATAGCTTTTAGCAAAGGTCATGAAAGTAGCGTCCAAGAGTCAGAGGCAAGCAACCAAGTCGTCCCCTATATTTTCAGCTAAGTCCATGGCCAAGCACAGAATTAATCATCGCTCATAAGAGGGTTAAAGGCCGGTGGGTGGTTGAGGCTTGACAGGACTAGAGAGTTCAGCATCTAATGGTCGCAGCTTGGTTTGCTCTTTAGGTGTTGGAGCTTGGCCTCATTTTCGATGGGTTTGGTGGTAGCCACGGTTGTTGTGCTACTAGATGCATTTAAGATTTGAGGGGTATCATCAGTACTAGAACTTGGCATTTTGTTAGTATCAGGCTGCAATTTTAGACAATAGATTGGTTCATGTGCCCTACTGAGCTAGAAGTTGGAGGTTCTAGGGACTTAGCGTCTTGATTCTCTTGCATTGTGAGTGTCTCTGGCATAATGTTTCATGTGGTCAAACTTGAGGGTGGCATTTGTGTAGGGTCTTTGGTTGCTTTGGTTTTAGGTAGCCAAATCGAGGTGTTACCCGCATAGTAGCCTTGCGCTTGCAATAAGGCCTTGGGGACCCATTGTGACTTAACCATACGTCGGTTTTTATAGTTTTGTCTTGGCATCCTAGGTTTCTAATGCAGATCATTAGCCTTGTGAGGCCATGGGTTGCTATTTCTAGGTGGCATTCTATGTTTAGGTACCCATTTGAATTGGGGTTCGTGGGCTTTAGCATTGATGCTAGTGGGTTGTTGGTGTCAAGGCTTGGTAAGTTGCAACAAGCCACAACCCCCCTCAATCTTGACGGTGGATTCCTCTACCGGTGGCTTTGCAGTCTTAGAAAGAGTTGCGCCGCCCTTGCTGAAAGCTATAACAATGTGAATGTTGCCCACGGCTAGGTGGATATACTGCGACTGATAGTTGATATTGCAACGAGCTTGCTTCTTGGAAGTTTGTTCTAACAACAATTCCGTGCTTGCATTCTTAGTGTTGGGCAATACATAGAAGATTATGGCATGCTTTAGACTCGATAAAAACTGCAACTTTGCACTTTCCTAACAGCGTGTAGGGTTGGCCCCCATAAGGGGTGAGATTAGTATTAGTGGGTTGCAACTGCGGGTTGCCAATTTGGGTCCAATGGTTATGAGTCAAGATATTAAAATCAGCTCCTTCATCGATCAATGCGTTGATGGTGCTTGTGTACATTCATGCATATGTAAGCTGGTGGTACTGCTTCCTCATCCTCACCATCCACCTCAATGATAGTGGCTACTCATACGTGGACATGGGGTGCTAGCATTGGGGGCTCATGCAATGGGTGCGTCGGAGGGAAATACTTCTTTATGCGGCTACCATTAAAGAAGCCTATGCCCTCACCCTCTAGGGTTTCGAGTTCTACGTTGCCAGTTCGGCTGATGGTTCGAACCTTAAAAGGTCCTAGCCCCCGAAACTTTAGTTTTTGCTTATGTCCTTTGACTGAGTATAATAGTACTAAGTCACCCTGTTCGAAGCTGCACTGCTTGACATGCTTGTCAAACTAGCTTTTGCATCTTGTCTTCTCACATATGAGCGCATGGGTGGCTAAAAGCCAGGTTTTTGTTAAGCGTTCGAGTTCAATCAAGCATTCCACCCATGCCCCCTTCCCATCTCGTCTTTCTTGAAGGGCTATCCTAAGGCTTGGTATGAAGAATTCCAAGTGAAGGATTGCCTTTGTACCATATGCCAATTTAAAGGGGGTCTGAGTTGTTTTGTAAGCCATGCAGTAGGCGCACAAGGCAGCCCATCAGCTTGTTGTCCCAATCACTATGTGAAGTAGAGATGACTTTGGTCAGGATGTTTACTAGGATTTTATTTGTTGATTCGGGTTGACCGTTTGTCTATGGATAATAAGGTGAGGATTTCCAATGGATGATTAGGAAGGAGGGCAGGAGGTGAGCTATCACTTCGTTGATGAAGTGTGTGCCTTGGTTGCTAACTAGTTAGATGGGACAGCCAAATCGTGAGATCACTTGATCCCATAGGAACTTAGTAGTGGTCCGAGTGTCATTCTTTCTCGTAGCTCGCACTTTTGCCCATTTTGTCAGATAATCGGTAGCCACAATTATGTATTTGGCTTGTGAATACTGTGCTGCATAACTAATGGGTTTGATGAAGTCAATCCCCCACTTCTCAAAGGGTCATCGTGCGATAGTTAGAGTTATCTTCATGTGATCCTTATGAATTGGAACTTTAGTCCTTTAGCACTCGTCACATTGTTTCATAAGTCATGCGGCATCTTGAAAGAGGGTGGGCCACCATAGCTGGGACTGCAACACCTTACGGGCTATTGCATCTCTGCTGAAATGTCCTCCTGAAATTTCACCATGTGCCTCTGTCAGCATGTCATGCATCTCATGCTCACACATGCATCCACATAGTAACCCGTCTTGCCCCAACTTGTAAAGTTGGCCAGCGATCAACTGATAGGGTTGGATTTTCAAGATGAGCCCCTGAGTTGGCCTTTTCTATTGGTCATTCCGGTAGTCTGTGTTCAAGCACTTGAACTATGTCATTTGCCCAATATGGCGTCATGTCAACTCTAAACAAATCTTTTTCGCTAGATAAGCAGAATAGATGCGCGTCTGGCAGTTCATCCACAATGGCTTGTCCAACTGCTTCTCCTGTGGGGATGCGAGACAAATGGTTAGGCATGTAGTGATGTTTCCTTTTATGCACCATCACGTAGAAATCAAACTCCAAAAGTAGAAGAAGCCATCTAGCAATGCGTCTTGTAGTGCATGGTTTGTTAACTAGATACAACAAGGCTTGATGGTCAACAAAGAAAGTAAAAGGCGTAGCAGGAGATAATGTTGAAATTTCCTTACAGCAGAAAATACCATGGCCAAGCCCTCTCTCTCCATTGTCGAGTAATTCATTTCAGTCTTAGTGAGTTGTATGCTAGCAAAGCTCATCGAATAGTCCAAGTTGTGTTCACCAGGTTGGCACAATGCAGCTCCTACGATGAATTTTGAAGTGTCGATATGCACGTGAAATGTGAGTGTCCAATCTAGGGCTTGTAGTATCGGTGCTATGGTTATAACCTTTTTGAGTTCCTCATACGCACGTTGGCATTCCTTGGTCCATTCGAATATAATCAATAGATTGTATAGAGGTCTAGCAATCATTGCATAGTTTAACACAAACCATCGATAATACCTTGTATGCCCTAAAAAGCGCTGAACACACTTGTAATCAGTTGGGGGTGGAAGATCGACAATGAACTTGATCTTCGAGAGATATGCGGCAATGCCATTCTTTGACACCATGTGTCCTAGGATACATCCATGTTTCACCTAGAACTGGCACTTCAAGGGGTTCAATGAGACGCAATATAGCCAAAATCGTTCAAAGATCACTCGGAGCCTGTCTAAGTGTTCTCGCCAAGTAGAGTGAACATGCAAGTTGTCCACGAATACCTCTAACTCCTTCCTTAGATCTTTGCTAGCTCTTGTCTTGAGTTAGTGCCCTTCCCTTTGTTCTGCGCACTTGGGCCTGCTCTCTCACTTGGTGTTGAAGCCCTCTCGGAACCCCTAGTACTGGACTTTTCTCGATTCAAGCCTCTAGAGCTTCTTTCCTTGAGCTAGTCGTCCATTCTAATAGCTTCCTCAAAGACCCTTGCCAGTGCGTCTTGTTGCAGGATTGAGTTGTCGACCAAGGCTTTGTAGAGCTCTTCACTTTGTATACCATTGATGAATACCATGGATACCACTCTTTTAGTTGGTCTCTCATCCATTGGGATTCTCTTGAAGAGGCTCTTTACATGGGTTACATAATCTAGAATGTCCTCTTTCTCTCTTTGCTTGACGTTCATGAGTCGCACCAGCAAGTTATCAGAGTATCCTGGTTCAGAAAATCTCTTAATGAAGAGATTTTTTCAAGCCATTGAAATTGGCATGCTTTGCAGCATCTAGACTTGCGTACCAGGTCTGACCCTTATCACCTAAGCACAGTCCAAAAGCTTGGGAGCATTGAATAGGATTAGTGAGGTTGTTCGCCTCACAGACCTGCTCAAACTACTCCACAAAACTATATGGGTCGTCAATTGCTTGTATTTGTCCAGTTTCTTTGCTACCACGTGGATTTTTAATTGGCTTGTAGAGCCTTGGTTAACTCCCAATCTTGTTAGCAACAATGTTTCCAATGTTGTAGCGCTTTGTTCTGCGGCCATGTTATCTAGCAGTCGCTTCGTCAGGAGCTCGTTCAGTATGAGGTCTCCTTCTAGCGCTCTCTCGCTCTCTGATTGATTTCTACCTGCTAGGGCTAGCACTTTCTGGATCTCTCGCATTTCTAAGATCTAGCATAAGTTCTTAATTTGTTGATTCTAGTTGTACATGGCTAGGCCTTGTAGAGCCCTACATGCCAGCTTCCTCTCCTCCTCGAGGTCTACTATGATGTCCTCTACAGGTCTACCTCGATACTCTAGCCGGTTTTGAGAATCGTATTTGTTTACTAGTTGTTGGACAACCTCATGAAAGTCTCCTAGGTCAAGCTACTCGTTGCTCCTACAACATGAGCTACCCTCTTCCATGTCCAAGGCTTCCTGTTCTGTCAAGTTGTCAATCAAGTTGATAAGGCTGGGTAGATCCACTTCCACAATAGTGCGCGTCTAGTTTTTGAGCTGTGTTCCTTGCTTGGCCCTACTTTTGGGGATTTGATCACTCCTCTATGTCTTTGGGTCTTCTCCTACTAGTGGGTTTCTTCAAGTTCTTAAGTTTGGGCAAGTTTCTTGTTAATTACAGCCATTCCTCAACTTACCCTCACTCTGTGAGTGTGTGCGTGTGTGTGTTCGTTTCTGTGCACTGTGCGAAATCAAGCTTTTAGCTCTTTTCAAGTGTGCTTTGAGTGATGGAAATCTGAATGAGTGAGAAAACAAAGTGTGTGCAGCTCCGGCACTCTTGTCTATGGGTTGGCTTGATAGGGTCGTGTGTTCGGTTCCTAGTTGTTCTCGCCGACTTCTCAGGTTTGTTTGCTGTGCTATCTCGTTTAGCTCATTCAGGGTCGAGTTGGGGTCTTGCAATCAGCCCATAACACCAGATACCCTTTTAGACTGTTCGGCCACAATTTCTAGGTTTGTTACTACTTATGAGATGTTTGGTTGGTTACTCTGATGCAGACACTTCTCATTAGTTGAGGTTCGTCAAATTTCCACATTTTCCTTCTCAAGTTGTGTCAAATTTACCACTGATTTTGAAAATTGGACGTCTGATTTACTAGTGTTCGATTCTAAGAATCGGACAGGGTCGGGTCCGATTGTCACAATCGGACAGATGTGTCCAATCGGTCAGTTTGAGTTGGTCCGATTGGGTTATATCAGATTCTCAGAATTGGACATGGGTGTTTGGTCCGATTCGAAGGTATGTCCGATCAGACAAGTTTGTTGGTCCGATTGTTGTGATCGGACGGGTCGAACATCTAAATCGAACGAAGTGGTGTTTGATTTCTTCTCGTCCAATTCTCAAAATAAGATGTAAGTGGTGAATTTGATTTGGCATTGTTCTGATTTTCAAAATTGGACATGTGTGTTTGATCGGACCGAGTAGGTTTGTCTGAGTCTGATTCAAGGAATTGGATGGGTCACTTGGTCCGATTTTGGGAATCGAACATTATGGGGAGCGTTTGATTCTGCCCAGTCGAAGTGTGCGTCGATCACATTTTTGGCCAAAAAATCCTCACTTAAATGTTGTTAGCACCTACAAGGACTTCTAGGAATCAAGGAGTGTAGGCCAAGGGCATCCTATACCTGGATCTCACTAAAATCACCGATATGCTCAGATCGATCTAACGTAGGCCTGGACTTGCAAGCTCTCTCTCTCTCTCTCAAAACGAGGAGTACAAATGAGGCTTTCCCTGGTCACCCAGGACCTTAAACCCTAGCTGGTCAGTACCTCAGCCCTCTCAACCACTCCACCTGCGAGTCTGAGACATTTGAGCCCTCTCTTTTCCCATTTGCCATGTGCAAGACTGTTTTATAGCAATAAACTGCAAGCTTCCCACTCTGATTTCTCCTTCCTATCCTACTCTAAATGCGACAAAAATCAAAAGCAAGGTTTTGAATTGAACTCTCCTACTCAATTAATCATCAAAAACCAAAAGTACTTACTTGTAGCACAGATTAAAACCCAAAACCTCCTATCTACCTCAAGCTTCGGTTCGGGGATGAAACCCTTACTTTGTGCACAATTTGAAGCACACAATATTCAAGCTTGAATCCATTGGTCCCGGCAACAAAACCAAAATGTAGAAACCACCAACACCCAAGGACTACTTATTGTTCAAGCTTTTTAAGCGAGCACTAATGGCCACCTCTTACATAACCGATGTGCCATCCCTCTCTACGAGTGTAGTGAGCTTACCTCGATGCTCGATTGAGTTACTTCCTCTCTCAAGCACTTTGATAGCTCCACGATTCTTGATGCAAGCTCAAGCATCCTCAAACCTCCACCTCCAAGCTCCATCCTCCATATCTGCATGCAAGACAAGAAAAGAGAAGAGAAGAGGAGAGAAGAAGAAGAAGAGAGGAGATGATGGAGAGCTTCACCTCCTTGACTCCTCACCCTCACACACTCACTCCCTCACACTCTTACATTCCCTCCCTCAAGCACACACAAACAAGCAAAGAGAAGAGAAGAAGTGAAGAAGGTGAGTCTCTTGTTGCCACACACCAAAGAATGAGCTCTCATTCATCTTTTGAACTTTATATACAAAGCCCTAAATCGCTTTTTGGGCGGTCATTCCCTTTTTACATGGTTGGCCATAGTCTAGGCTATTTTTTCCATTGTTCTCCTATCTTCCTAGCTTTCTTCTTATTGCCCATCTACCTTTACAATTTGCACAGGTAAGAGCCCGACACTCTTAAAAGAAATCAAGGTGCGCCTTGCACTCTTTTACGAAAGTATGGACTTGCGCTTTTTCTTGTGCGTCTCTCCTTAATCTAGAACTTTTTCACACTTCTTGTGTTTCCCAAATTTTCTTGGCACGCCTTCATCCTCCATTCTACTTTTGCCTTGGCCTTGTCTTCTGCTTTAGATTTTCTGGATTTTCCACCTTGTTCATCTGAGGGTTAACACATGTCCTTTAATCATGTACATAAAGTCAAGGCAAATAGTCCTTTTAAGAACGATGCTTTATTAAAAGCAATTTTGTATACTTGCTCCCTTAGAAGCAAGAATCTTTAGGATACTTGGTTCTCCTTGGACTCACATATATATCTTAAACGGGGTCCTTTGATGCGCATAGAAATGGGCTCATAGAGCATGCCCTCTATCAATGGATTAGGACTAGAGCCCAATTGTTCTTTGGTTGCCATAGGGGTGAGTCCTTCTTTTGTGGAGGCCTTATCTACCTTAGGTATTGGCCAATTCTCACAATAGTTCATTTTCCTTATCAAGAATACTCACCTTGCCAAAATTTTGGTAGCATAGTGAAGGCCTTGGGGAAGCACAATGCCATAACATTTCTCATTCTACTTGCTTGACTAAAATGTGAGGATATAAATTAAGAGTTATGATTAATAAAAAATGGGTAGTAATTAATTCTAATAAGGATATTGAATAGAGTCATTTGAAGATAATACTCTTTGCAAACACCTTTCAAAAGCATCTAGTTTCTAAGGTTTATTTACTTTGGGATATTTAACTTTCCATCTTTGCCAAGGTGTAGGTTATCTTCCATTTTGAGGGTTATGATGTTTAATAACATCCTAAAATGCCAAAGGTAACTTATCTCTTTCCTTGGGTAACTCCTAAGACGAGTATTTCTTAATTTTCAAAGGTCAAGGGTCTTTAAGAAGCTCTTAATTAGCTTTCTTTCTTCTAATGGTCAAGGGTTTGTATTATCATGAAGTTATTGTAAGCTACCTAAGGAGGAAGTTAGTCCTTCATGAGCGATCTACCTTAAGGTTCAAGGTTGTAGCCTCACTAATTACCCTCAAATAGATATGTCAAAGGTTGTCTATTCTTGGAGCACTTTATAGGAGCCTAATAGGATTTTTCTTGGTAGGACCTTTTTGTTTGAGCATCTCATATTAGGTTTCTCCCTAAGGCTAATTTGTATGATCATCTCTGAAAAAATTTGAATGCTACTAAGGCTCCCTAATTTAATATCTAGGTCAATTCTTTGATATTAACATTTCAAAACCTTTCTCATTCTATATGTTTTTCATTTCAGATTGTATCCTTTAATTGTCTCCTTATTTTGTCTTGAATTTGTGAGTTTGGCTTTCTAAGTCTAGTTATAATTGTTATTCAATAAGTTCATTGGGTATAGTCTTGATTAATGATCCTTTATCTAGGGTTTTACATGTGAAGAATTTTGGTTGTTAAATGTGGGCCTTAGGAGGTTTAATTCCACTACTTAATATCATAAAACAATCATATGCTAGGGTGTATCATGTATTGGAGTCTTGTATAATTGTCATCCCTAGGTCAAAGTATAGTCAAAGTAAATTATAATTTTCCTTTGTCTTTTGTTATATTTAGCCACATTGTCTCCTTGGAAACTCTAACTCTAAGCCTTAATTCTTTTTATTTTTAATTAATTTGGTCATGAATCCAAGAGTTCTTATGGAGATTTCATACCCCTTTTGAAATTTCCTAGTTTCTTGTAATTGTTTTACTTCTTTAATTCTTCCCGTTTCTAAAGTCTTAATGCTCATTTCTCGTTTGATGAGTTAAGTTAAGCTTAGTTTATTAATCCCAATTTGGGCAAAACATGAACATTCTCTATTCATTTTCATCCTAACTCCTTTGAGAGGATCGTGGTTTCAATTACTTGGTTTAGTGATTTCTACAAAGTCTATTTAAAGTATTTAAATTCAATAATTTTACTATTAATCCATATTAATTATAGAGCTATATTGAGAGTCATTAAACCTATCACTCTTGAGTAACATGGGGTTCCATCAAAATGCCATTGGAGGTTAAGGATAGGCTAGCACTTTCCACATGTGTACACAAGGCCATTGTTGGGATTTTCACTCAAAGTTGGGACTTTGAAGAAACTCTATTGATTCAAGAGCTTCAATTATGTTGGCTACGCTATCTCCCACACGTAGTTGTAAATATTCTTTCTCTATGTAGCCATCCATGAAGAAGATAAATGCATGACTAGATTGGAGTCACAGAGAGCTCACCCACTTACTTATCATGTTGTAGTCCATGTTACTCAATGAGCTCATAAGTGGCTCCATGATCCAAGTGATGTGCCTCAATTTTCTTGTGCTACTCATTGCAATCAATCTTCTCCTAAAGCACTCCAATGAAGAGAGAAAATGTAGAGAACAAAGAGAGATATCCCAACCTAATCTCCACTCGCCTCTCACTCTCCAAGCTATGGAAGAAGAAAGAAAAGAAGACAATCTCAATGATGCACAATAATATAGGATGGAAGTAAGAAGAAGAGACCTCTCAAGTTTGCACACATAAGAATGAGCTCCTCTATTCACTTTTTAGTTTTTAAATAGGATTTTGAGTTAGGTTCCCTCCATAAGTTGGGAACCCTACCATTTTTTTGGACTTTGATTGGTTCTCTTTTGATTCATACATACATCATCTTAGGTTAATAGGACCCTACCATTTTTTTGGACTTTGATTGGTTCTCTTTTGATTCATACATACATCATCTTAGGTTAATGGGACCAATCCTATCAAAATTGAACAGAAGCTTAGTGCCCACAACATCATCTAGCTATGGTTCTTTCTAACTCCAAAAGATATTACATCTTCTATAGGGGCAAGCGTGGCTCTCAAATGATATTATAAAATAATTATGCAATCGTAGAATTAATCGAAACATCTTGTAGTTGCACATTGTGGATGGTTATGCCTAAATTAAATTAATGTGGACCAAAACAATTAATCCTTCCAAAATGTTTTGGACATGTTATACCTTTGCTAGACTTGATTCTTCTTCACCATTTGCAATTAATGTTAACCCCTCCTAAATGAGTGCTAGTCCCATGGCACTCAACAATCATAGGTGACATGCTCCCAACTTGCACCAAAGATGTGGATGTTAGGGACATCAACACATTGTCTCTGAAGAAAGGATGGCATTTGTTGATTAAAAAATGGTACTTGGTACTTGGTAAATGGTGATTGGAGAAGTCGTTGGTGACAAGGTTGCTTAAGATTATAACATTCTTATGATATCCTTGATTGGTAATTTCTAATAGTGCATTGTCATTTTGAAGACATGAGTTAGAAGAAGAAAGAATTGGTGTTGAATAAGAGATGATGGTAGAAATTTCTTTTCAATCTTCTATACCTACAATGGAAAGCCTCTCATGCATTCTCCCCTAGGAGAAGTGCTAGTATTCTTTTCATGCACATGATATGTATTATTGGTTTGAGAGATGGATCGAACTCCAAGTGAGTTTTTTGTCTCACACTTGAGGATGGAAACCTTGCATAGGTAGTTGTGTAGATATTATGTGACTACGCATGTGTACTTATGTATTGCTTAGTTAGAAGACAACCGATTGGCTCTTCATGGTCAAGTTGATTCGTGAAATAAGGAATCTTGGTAGCCAATTATAAGAAGAATAATCAATGTTGAGGAAAAGTTACTTGAAGAAGATTATGGGGAGACATCATTTGGACAAAGCATTATATCCAAATTGAGTGATTTTGAAGGATAGGGTCTCCATTGATCGCAACTACTTGTGGGAATTGGAAAAGTTGGTTTTTGCTCGCAAGTGCCCTTTTGGCTTGCTTCAATTGTTGCTACAATGGCACTAAAATGAATGAGAGGTAGGGGGAAAAAGTTTAGATGACTTAAGGAGATAGGTCTAACCATAGACAAGTTGAGCTCCCTAGGTATGGCTTCCCTTGATGAGCCTTGTGTGAGTGTGGGGGAATTGAGAAGAGGTGCTAAGGGGTTAGAGATGGAGTGGATTGACCAAGGCCACCAAGTGTACCTAACTTGAGGACCCCTAGGTGCATTGCAGTTATCCTTTGTACATATTCATTTATTTTTCTTTGTCTTTTTGTTTGTGTGTGTGTGTGAGAGTGCGCTAAGGCTTTCATCCTTATAAAAGTAATTAGAAAGTGTTAGAGATTGGTAGGCTGAACATGAGAATGATTTTGGCCCTTCACACTATTTATGCATTGTGGTGCACATAAAGTGAAGGCTGAGCCAAACGGATTGAAGCATGAGCCTTGTTATTGTAGCAAGTGTTGTTATTGAAGAACCATATGCATTGATGAGGGTGGAAGTTTTTGGAAGAGCAATTCACACATCATTTTAAGGATACTGGCAGCTTTTGAGGTGGATGTCAATATAAATTCAACTTCTTAATGTTGAACATCTTCTTGGTGCCCTCAAGGTTAGCTAAGGCTTCTAAACTTCCTTGTGTCTCCAACATTTTTTATGTTATTGA